>NW_026691067.1:600000-853199 GCF_020826845.1 Diceros bicornis minor | reverse complement strand
CAAAATCCAAACACTGAATCTTTGCTTGGGGAATAATCTCTTCCTCAGTTGGGGTATGTCTACGTTAAAAAAAAAAAGGAAAAAAAAAAAAAAATTTACAGAAACACAAATTTTTAATCTAATAGCTTCACACAGATCTTTATTTTCTCATTAAGAAGACTGACCTCAGAAGAGAAGTGAAAAAAACATGGTATAATTGCTTCCATGTTAGAAATTTTTATTTGTCACTTTCCTCCCTTCTAAGGTTCAGTGATCAATAGGATACTTAGTTCATGAAAAATGAATGTCCGGACAGAGTGAGCAATTCGTCACTAAATTATGAGACAGACCCTTAAAGGCATCTATGACCTTGTGCCTCTGATGTCATGCTTTACTTCTGTGGAATTTCTGCCAAGAAAGCATGACTGGAATCTGGTCATGAAGAAACATCAGATGGACCCAGCTTGAGGCTCACTCTCCAGAATGAAAGCTGTTCTCTAGGAAACTGTCAGGAACAGGAAAGGCAGGGAAAGACTGAGGAATAGGCACAGATGGGGAGAGACTGAAGAGACATGGCAAATGGGTTCACAGATGGACTCCTGGACCAGACGATAAAAAAGACAGTGCTAGGACAGTTGGTGAAATTTGACTGGGGTCTGTGGATTGGTATATCAGCACTGATTTCCTGACTGGGAGGGTTATATGGTGATCACAGAGAGAGCATCCTTGCTTTTTGGAACTATGCACTGGAGGGCTTAGGAGTGATGGGGCATCATATCTGCAGTTCTCAAATGGTTCAGAAAAGATTAATAATTTTAGATAGAAAGAGAAAGAGAAAATATAACAAAATGTTAAGAGTTGAGGAATCTGGGTGAGGGAAATATTAGAGGTCTTTGTCCTCTACTTGCAACTTTTCTGTAAGCTTGAACTCATTTCAAAATAATTGTAACAATTTACCTCTGACTTCTAGTGAAGAAGGACCACAGCCTCTTTGGGAATCCACCACCTCACGAGCAGCAAGTTCTTTTTAATAAAGAACATAAAACTTCTTTGTTCTTGCTCTATCTCCAGTAGGGACAGACTGGTCAAACTTCTTCTCTAGCATGACACTTTCTACACTGAAAAACCACAAACACCTCTTGGCCTTCTATTCCAGGCAAAATGATGCTAATCTCATTCACTCTTCATCACAGGCCCGTTTTCTAACCTCATCATCCATGCAGCAGTGCCTCTGAGTGCTGTCTTTCATATGTTTTAAATTTAAGACTTAAAACAAGATGTCTACCCCAATAAAAAGCCAGAGAAAGGATTATTGGGAGGATCATCTTGCAATTCCTACAGATTAAATCTCTGTTTCAGAATCTTTGGAACATCCAGCCCCGGGATATGTACCCACTGCCAATGGTTTCAGGCACCTGCACCCCTCACTCGGACCTTTCGAAGTTTTACACAGCTGGGTGGTCCTTAAAGTGTAGTATGTGGTTTAGTTTCCTCCTTTTAAGCCACCTGTTATTCAGTTTTTGTATCAATATCATCTTCAGCTTAACTCAACTAATACCTCAGCATCAATTTCTGGGCCTTTACGATATCTCACCCTGAATCAATATTGGTATTGAAAACACTGGGGCTGGTTAATGGGCCTTTTAAACAGATGTTTTTATATAATTGTAAGTGTCAACTCCACTTACATGTTTCTACTACACTTGTGGCACTATATGCATTGTACAGAGTCATTCCATCAGGCTCTTGTAGATTCAACGACCTTCCCACAATGCAAAGAAAACACTGATACAAAAAGGAAAAAATTCAGAATATAAAATTACATCTATGTGTGACTACAGCTAAGACAATCTGGCTAGAAACGCACCAAGTACAAGGGAAAAGCCCAGCTATTAGACCAGCTAACATTGCAATGACCCACCTCTAAGGGGGCTGAGAAAGGACAGGTTGTTTTTCTCTCTCTCTCCCAGGAAGTCTGTGGACTGACAAAGCAGCTGTGACTGCCCAAGGTCGCAGCCTGTAAATTTCTGGAGCTTCAGGAGACAATGGTCCTTGTGGTCAGCGGGATTGGTTGAGAAAAACAGGCACATTCAAACACTCAAACAGGGTACAGACAATGATAGTCATTATCTGTTGCTTCACAAACTACAGCTTTCAACTCTTTTACTTTGAGGCTCTTTATTTACTAGAGAAAAAAAAAATCTGTGGCCGTACTTCACATATTAGTTAAGGCCTCTCATTTCTGTGAGGAACCAAGGTTCAGAGAGGCTGAACCACCTGGTCAAGGTCACACAACAGTTCACAGACTGGAACCCAGGTTTCCATGTTTCCACCGCACTTTTCTGTGTATCCAAAATTATTCGCCTCTGTACTTATTAACTATGCATTAGAGTTAGTTATGGACTTTTAAAATGAAAAACGAGTACACACAGCAACAGATCTGTACTGACTTAAAAATAAAACCAACCTCCAAAGGCAGAACCATGAATAGGCTATAAAATTTGACTCAAATTCCTTATACAATTTCAACAGCCTCACCTTGCTTAATAGTTAAAGCATTAAGTGTTAAACATGAAGTAATAATCATTACACAGTTATTATACCATAAGGACTATAAACAGCCAGGTGTTCCTAGCACAGGAAGCAAAAATGATAACTCACAATTAACTTAGTTCAAAAAGAATGCCATTTGAACCAGTGACATTTTAAAATTTAGAACTTGGGCTAAGAGATACAAATAACTAAAGGCCTGGGGTAACTAAGCTACTATTCTAAGAGAACAGAGTCAAAAAGCAGTTAAAAAAAAAAAAACTCAAAAAACAAACACACACAGTACAGAGAACAGATTGGTGGTTACCAGAGCGGAAGAGGAGTGTGGGGAGGGTGAAAGGGGTAAAGCAGGACAATGTGTACAGTGACGGATGGAACTAGACTTTGGGTGGTGAACACGATGGACTCTATACAGAAGTCGAAATATAATGATATACACCTGAAATTTATATAATGTTACGAACCAACGTGACCTCAATAAAAATAAATTAGTAAAACGTAAAGAAAAAAATTACACGCACACCCAGAGGTGAATTTGTTTTATTATTTGTTTGTTTGCTTTTTAACTTGGAGCTGGACTTCAGTATAAGATTTCACTTTGGGGATGGGACAATAGCTTAAATTGGTTTGAATCTATAAACCAAACTTTAGTTTTTCAAAATGGTTAAGGAACCTTGGAGCAGAATTGAAATTTTAAAATTTATTTTAGGGGCCAGCCTGGTGGCGCAAGCTGTTAAATGCGCACGCTCCGCTGCGCCGGCCCGGGGTTCGTGGGTTCGGATCCCGGACGGGCACCGACGCATTGCTTGTCAAGCCATGCTGTGGTGGCGCCCCATATAAAGTGGAGGAAGATGGGCACGGATGTTAGCCCAGGGCCAGTCTTCCTCAGCAAAAAGAGGAGGATTGGCAGATGTTAGCTCAGGGCTGATCTTCACACACACACACAAAAAATTATTTTATTATTCTTATTGTTCTTCCCCCTGGTGATTTCTTTTAATGTATTTAATCTTATATAATGGGTTTTTTTGTGTGTGTGTGTGTGAGGAAGATCAGCCCTGAGCTAACATCCATGCTAATACTCTTCTTTTTGCTGAGGAAGACTGGCTCTGAGCTAACATCTATTGCCAATCCTCCTCCTTTTTTTTTTCTCCCCAAAGCCCCAGTAGATAGTTGTATGTCATAGCTGCACATCCTTCTAGTTGCTGTATGTGGGACGTGGCCTCAGCATGGCCAGAGAAGTGGTGTGTCGGTGCACGCCTGGAGTCCGAACCCCGGCCGCCAGTAGCGGAGGGCACGCACTTAACCGCTAAGCCATGGGGCTGGCCCCAATGGTTTCATTTTAAACACAACCTAACAAACAACATTAAAGAAACTGGGTTTTTTTTCTTTAAAAAAAAGCACTTTAAGTGTACTGATGCACAGAGCAATGTCTTGTCTTTTAATTATCAAGTATATGCAGACACAATATCATCTTTGAAATATCACACTGTCCACTCTTCCTGGTTGACTGGAACATGGTCATTATTTAGTGGCAATGTGTGGCTAATGTTCTATACAAGACATTTATACCTCCTGGACATTAGCTGGTTGACTTGGGCTTTCTTCCATTCCTTGAACAAACATATATCAAGCCCCTCCTCCACCTAAGGTACTCTATTATCAGCTAAAGCTTCAGCTAGATATGGTTTCTGAGCTCCTGGAATTCTCCATCTAGGCAGGGAGCAAGTCACTCAAGCCACTATCTAGAGTCCTGTAAGAATGCCGAGGTTGCATGAGTTAGGGAACAGGCTGATCAATACTTAGTGCAGGGAAGCCACTGAAGGAAGTGATTTTTCAAAAGCTGGAGTTGAGGAGGTTCCTGGGGTGGGTGAGTGGCGGTATGTCAGAAAGAAAATAGGATATAGAAAAAGATTAAAGAGTAAAATATGGTGAGGACAATTAAGGAGGCCTGTTGTAGATGCTCTATAAACATTTGACAAAAATTAAATCTAGCATAAAACCAATATAATTCCTTTTCAAAACCACTTACTTCTGCCTTTACCTTACACATAACTATTGTTGTCATTTTAGCATTGTTACACACACACAGCTCTCTTCACTAAAATGATTTTGTAACTTTAACACTCATTAAACCTTTTGTTTATCAAGAGATCCAAACATCTATTTCCTTTCTTGTCAACTAGAGATTTCCAACACCAATTAATTTAGCAGCTAAATAACAGTTCCAACAACTTATCTTTTATGTGGTTATTTATAGCAAAGTGCTTTTTAATTTTCTTTCTGTATGTGCTCTTAGATCTAGCTGTCTTCAGCGGTTCTCATCTTTCATGTCTTAATCAAGGTATCACGCATACTCCAGAAGCTGGACTTCTCTGTCTGGAAATTTCATCCCTTCGCTGGAACTATGGCCCTCAGAAAGTCTCCCGCATTTAAATAGGGCATATGTTTGACAAACACACACACACTCACCTGCCTGTGTTCCTGGACCTGTCACCACTGATGCAGTGCAGCTGTCAGGGTGGGATGACAATTTGAAGAGACTGCGGAGGGGGCGTGTAGAGGGAACGAGAGAAATTCACGAGGCTTGACTGAGAGTGACAGGCAGGAGAACTCCTACTCCCCCTTCCGGGCAAATTCAGTGACGCGGCCGCGTCCTCCAGCGGGAGATCTCCAACAAGGGGGTCTCTCCGGTAAACTCTGTCCTCCAGGCCCCAGTGGGAGCTTGGGGGCCGTCGCGGGCGGACCCAGGCCCAGGGGAACCACGGGCGGGGCGAGTGGGAAGGACAGACGGCAGGGCACCGGCCGACCCTGGGCGCCGGCCTATGCCCGCCCCCGCCTCGGGTAGGCCGTACCTGTCCCGCAGCCCGCGCTGGAGGCGGCCCAGCCTCTCCTAGGAGTCGGGGCTCGCCAGGGGCGCGGACCGAGCGGAGGCCTGGCGCATGCCGCCGCCGCCACGCTCGCCCCGCGCCGCCTCGGGCCAGCGCGCGGAGGGGAGGGGCGGGTTGTCGGGGGCGACGGCCCCACCATGCACCGCGGGTGAACACGGCGCCCCGACGCCGTGCAGGGGGCGGGACGGGGCGCCGTGAATGGGCGGGGCCGACGGCCGTGGAGGGGCGGGCCCCGTGGAGGGGCGGGCCCCGTGGAGGGGCGGGCCCCGTGGAGGGGCGGGCCCCGTGGAGGGGCGGGCCCCGTGGAGGGGCGGGGCCCCGTGGAGGGGCGGGGCCCCGTGGAGGGGCGGGGCCCCGTGGAGGGGCGGGGTGTCGTGGGAGAGGTTGACAGCCGCCTTGGGGGGAGCCGGCCCAGGCTGCACGCTGCGGGATGGGCAGGGGTCCTTGGGGGTTGGGTGCCCAGGGCTCTCTGCCCGAGACTGGCGTCTTCCTTCTCCCTAACCATTCAGAACTCTCACGGGACAGACCCTGGTCCTCCTCCAGGTGGAGCCGTTCTCTGAGGGTCAGTCAGAAGCCCACTCCTGATCCCCACCATGGGTAAAGGATGGAGCTTGGCTGGGAGCAAGTCACGTGATCAGTTTTTGTCCTGGCATGAAACTACATTAATTTTGCAAGACGAATTCTCTTTCCCTCCTGCCACCTCTCCCTCTCTTCTTCCCAGGATATGCTGAGTGCCACGCACTGTGCTAAGCTTGGTTTCCTACCAGCACTTAAAAGCAAAAGAAAACACCACAAAAAAGACAAAATTCTAAGCAACTGTGTTCAGCCCTGACAGCAGAACAATCCCTTACCTGTAAATCCGTGCTGACCATAAGGATGTGGTTAATGCTGTAGGTCACATTACTAGTTGGTGAGGAGAGGAAAGTTGCTAACAAGTTGCTTGCAAAACAGACATTTGTTTGTGCAGATATAGAATCCTGCAGCAGGGACTTGAGTCAGGCTGCCTAGACTCAAATCCCCTCTTACACTGCCCAACTGTGTGACCAAGTGCAGGTCACCCTCCTGAAGCCCAGGGTTCCTTATTTGTAAAACCGGGAAGATGGTTACTGCAGGGCCTAGCTATGCCATTGCTATAAAGATTAGATCTGTTAACGTGTGTAAGTGTTTAGAAGAGGGCCCAGCACATAGGAAGCATCAGTTTTTATCAACATCATCACCAACTTGGAGGAAAAGCTTCCTGAAGAAAGACAACCGTACTCCAAAACCTGCAGGGCAGAAAAAAAGAAATTATAGTTTCTTTAGTCTCTTATTCTTCATTTCTTTTGGTTTCTTTGCTCAGTCATTAATTTCACTTACTTGCAAGGTGTGACTTAAACTAGTAAATCAATCATTAGCAAGAGAGATGGACTACTCAAAGGTCAATAATATAAAATTATAATGTTACTTAGCCTTCCCTTCACATTTGCCAGGGCCAGGGCAAGAGTGTGAATGGACGCCCTCATACCATCTGTCAAAATATTAAACAATTATAAATCACGATGACAAATTGTAGATAAAATATGTTTTCTCCTCCTACCTTGGTCAATGTGCCTTCATAAGAACCTGGAAAGCCAGAGGGAAATTTAGTTCTCTGACTCCCTCCCCAGCCCACTTTATTTCCCACCCCGGGCCCAGTCTTGCACTGTGAGGGGCCTCACACACTGGCAGGGATGTGTGTGTCTCCCCAACGCCACCACCCCAGTCTACAAGTCCTAGCTCTGTCCTCATCCCCACCTCAGCCTCCTCTTGGCCACTCCTCAGGCCTAAGGGCGAGCACCTTGCAGGAAGTGATAGTCACCCTTGCAGGAAGGGTCCAGGAAAGAGGTCTTTAAGGGCCTCAGAAAGGAGGTTAGGGCCCTTTGAGCAGGGATTGTCAGGGTGATGGGTACCTGAAATGTGTTGCAGAATGGTGTGTGTGTGTGTGTGTGTGTGTGTGTGTGTGTGTGTGTGTGTGTGTGTGTGTGAAAGAGAGAGAGAGAGAGTGCGCTCTAGGCAGGCATGTCCCCTGGCCCTGGGCCTCCTTGCCTTGCATAGAATGGCATGGCCAGAAAAGGGCCAGAACACGCTTTGTAATATACAGAAGCCAGGGTAGGGGCCCTCTTGCCTAGGTCTAAGGGTAATCCTGATGTTACTTTTATTTAGTTGTTATATCAAATCATTATACCAAATTGATTCCATGGTAGTTGTGGACCTTAAACAGCCAGTTATTTCTCCAGCACAAATAGGTTTATTTGGGATCAGCAAAGAATTGCAATCTAAGGTCTACAACCATGTCAAGCCACCTGCAAGTCCTCCTGCAGAAAAGGGAGGAGAAACTCTTATAGAGGGGAAGAGGAAGTTGGGAGGGCTAATGTAAACAAAGAGTCCTCCAAAGAGGAGGAGACTGGGAGTTGAAAGTGTAGTGGCTTTTCATTGGCTGAGTTGTGGTAGTCTATCATTGGCTGAGCTGTTGCTGGCAAGAAGAGGAAGTCTTTCTTCTTCCTATTGGGCTCTGCTATCTTCATAGGGTGTCAGAGCTCCCCTTTTTGGCCTCCTGACTCCATTTTAGTCAGGTTTATGTTTATTAATTTCCACATAGTGTGCAAAGGTTTACTTTACTGATTTTAGTGCAAACAACATTGTACTACAACCCTGGCAAAAAAAAAAAAATGCATCTTTTTAGCATATTTTATTTAGGTCTCCTCTCACCCAGATTAGTTTACTAAGGGAAAAAAATCCCCCAAACAATTAATGTAGCTAATTATTTTCAGTAAATACATAGAGTAACCAGGTGAGGCATCATTTAGCATCCCAAATTTTTATTAGGCCATCTTAGGAGAGTCTAAAATTAAATATAATTAAACAGTAAATAGATAATTCAAAATAATTAAAATTTGCATTCTATGGTTGATTTATTAATGACATATGACATCTAAATGCAGGACCCTCTTTATTAACAATAACACATAGCAAACTAAATGAATATTTCTAGAGTATTTATGCTAAAATTATGCATTCTAAATGGTGACAGACTTTTATTAAATGCAGAGTTTTTCACTTTGAATATTTAATTTGCTGGAGCACTCCCTTTTAATATTGTTCTTAAATCCGTTTATATTAGCAGAGCTGATTTCTGTAAACAGCTCTGATTGTACTTCCTGGACCACAGGCCATGAAGTCTGCCTAGAGGGACAAGTCTTCCTATAAGCTACAGAATGTCTTAGCTGCGAGTTAGAGGGGATCTAGCTTCACCCCCTTGTTTTTTTAGAGGAGAAAAAGGTTCAGGGCAGGTAAGGGACTTGGCCCGGGTCACAGCTGATAATCTGTGTAATGTTAATGAGTCTAGTTCCAAAGATGGGTCCCTAATGGCCCCATTAGGCAAAGAGTAAAGAAAGCCAGTGTTTCATCTCAGTAGACATATGGCTCTTTGGGTGAACCATATGAAATTGCCGTTTTTGTAGCTCAGAAACAGTTGGATCAATGAATGGAAGATTGGTTTTGGAAATATGTTGAAATTAGAATTTTACATTTTAAAATGTAAACACCACACAATTTTAAAATTAAATCCTGTATATTTGAGTCAATAACTGCTTGGATATTATATTATGTAGTTTGCTAGGGCTGCCATAACAAAGTACCACAAACTGGGTGGCTTAAACAACAAAAATTTATTGTGTCACAGTTCTGGAGGCCAGAAGTCTGAGATCAAGGTGTGGGCAGGGTTGGTTCCTTCTGAGGAAGACTCTGCTCCGTACCTCTCGCCTAGCTTCTGGTAGTTTGCCAGCAATCTTTGGCATTCCTTGGCTTGAGGTGCATCACCCCGATCTCTGATGTCATTTTCACATGGCATTCTCTCTGTGTGCATGTGTGTCTCCAAATTTCCCCTTTTATAAGGAAACCAGTTATATTGGATTAGGGGCCCACCTTCCTCCAGTATGACCTTATCTTAATTAATTATATCACAATGACCCTATTTCCAAATAAGGTCACATTCTGGAGTGCTGGGAATTAGGACTTCAACATACGAATTTAGGGGGTACACAATTCAACCTGTAACAGACATGAACATGGAAAGTATTTCATTTTGCAATCACTATTCAGAAATATTTGACATTGCATCCTATGCTATTAGAAAATTCACTTTTAAGTAGAGATGACTCAAAAGTAGAAAGTAGGGAGAAAGGCTGTGATGCCACATGAATATGTCTATGGAACCCCTCCACCCATTGAGCATTTACACCAGTATAAGCATTTATTGCCTTATTTAAACCCAATAACAGTCCTTTGAGGGCACCTGGCCTAAGATCATGCTGCCAGTATGTTCTTGACCAGCTAGTGGTAGAGCTAGAATTCAAAAAGATCTTTTCCAAATCCAAAGTCTATCCTTTCTTATCCTCCATTCTATATGGCCTCGAAACTCATCATTTGACAGCTACTGATATTTTTTATTTTCCTTGTATGAGATGTGTAAAATATATATTTTGTGACCCAGAAGAGTTTACACATATACATGGTTCATTATTTGAGGGATAGTATTCATTGACATAGAATTCATTTTTTACATGCCGTGATGTAACACTATGTGTTCACCATTCTGTTAATTTTCCTCCTTAGCACTCAGTAAGACTACGTTTCTCATCCTTTCTAGTGGTTAGATGGGTCTATATGACCCAGTCTGGCAATGAAGTATGAGCAGAAGTGATATAGCCACTTCCAGGCCTGGCCTCCAAACATCCTGCACTCTCTTCCTTATTTTTCCTTAGTTGGCCAGCTAGATGCAGAGGATCCAATGGAGAACTCTGAGGCCCTGGAAGAAGAGTGGATGATTGCAAAGCATAGAGCACAGAACTGTGTCTTGGGCCAGAACTAAACCTTCACTATATTGAGCCACTGATATTTTGAGGTTGTTTGTTTCAGCAGCTGGCACACTTATCCTGACTAATACACAAACATTCCATGCAACAATTACGCAAATGCACCAAAACAACTTTCTACAACGTTCTCAATGGATTTATGTGACTATCCAGATGGTGAAGGAGACTGAAAACCTGGAACTCTGAGATTAAGAGTTGATGTCTGACAATGGAATACTACTCAGTCAAAAAAAGATGAAATCTTGCCATTTACAACATGGATGGACCTTGAGGATATTATGCTAAATGAAATAAGTCAGATGGAGAAAGACAAATACCATATGATTTCACTCCCATGTGGAAGATTTAAAAAAACAACAAAAACAAACAAACACATAGACACAGAGAACAGACTGGTAGTTACCAGATGGGAAGGGTGGTGGGGGGAGAGTGAAAGGAGTAAAAGGGCACAGTTGTATGGTGATGAATGGAAACTAGACTTTTGGTGGTGAACACAATGTAGTCTATAAAGAAGTCGAAATAGAATGATCTACACCTGAAATTTATATAATGTTATAAACCATTGTTACCTCAATAAAAAAATAAATTTTTAAAAAAGGAGTCAATGTCTGAGAAGAGAAGCCTAGATAGTGAAGGCAAAGTTACAATGAAGAACCATCTAGAGCAGCTCTGGCCAATAGACTTTCAGCAATGATGGAAATGTTCTATTCTGCGCTGTCCAATACGGTAGCTGCAAGCCACATGTGGCTATTGAGCAACTGAATGTGGCTAGTGCTACTGAGGAATTGAATTTTTTATGTCATTTAATTTTAATTAAAATTTAAATTTTAGAGGACATGTGTATCTAGTGGCTATGTATGGGACAGTGCAGATATAGGGATAAAGTGGAAAGACGGATTAGCATGGTGGGGGAAGAGGGGAGATCATAAATTACTTGGAAGTGGAAAGGCAGGAACTGGAAGGTAAGATGTCATCCTTGGTGGAAGGTGATGATGGTCAAGAGGAGAGGTACGATGGTTAATTTTATGTGTCAACTTGGCTAGGCCATGGTGCCCAATTGTTTGGTCAAACACCAGTTTAGATGTTGCTGTGAAGGTATTTTTAAAATGTGATTAACATTTAAATCAGTGGACTTTGAATAAAGCAGAGTTCCCTCCATAATGTGGGTGGGCCTCATCCAATCAGTTGAAGGCCTTAAGAGAAAAGACTGAGGTTCCCAAAAGAGGAAGGAATTCTGCCTCCAGACCGCTTTCAGACTCAAGACTGCAAAATCAACTCCTGCTGAAATGTCCAGCCTGCAGGACTGCCCTGTGGACTTTGGACTTCCAAACCCCCACAATTGCATAAGCCAATTCCTTAAAATTAATCAATCTCTCTCTTTCTCTCTCCAGATATAGATATAGATGTAGATATAGATATAGATGTAGATGTAGATGTAGATATAGATATAGATGTAGATGTAGATGTAGATGTAGATATATAGATATAGATGTAGATGTAGATATAGATGTAGATGTAGATGTAGATGTAGATATAGTTATCTATCTATCTTAACTGGTTCTGTTTCTCTTGAGAACCCTGACTAATACAGGAGGGCATGAGGTTACTAAGAACTTTTGCTCAAATGTATTTGTAATAGCTAATTTAAAACAATAAGAATCAGGTGCAAATTCCAATAAATAAAATGAAATCATAGATTCCCTCATTTTATTTCATATCGTGTAAACCAACAACTAATGTGTGGGTCTCTAAAATACACCAGTTCTATGAAAGCTAAATAACAGCCAAACGATAGAACAATAGAGTAGTTGAATGGCTCCAGCGAGAGCCTCACTAATTCAGTGAGATGGGCTCCCTCTGTCTCACAGCTCTTGCATGCCTATTTCCACTGAAGTCCTTGAATTTGGGCTTCCACGAGGTCTCCAGGATTATTCATTTGTTGACAAAGCGGAATCCTCAGAAGTGATAAATTCCACACGCTCAAGTCCTTGTACTCTTTTCTCCGTTGCGTGGTGTCTCCCTGGATGGTGTCTTGGTTCTGCCTGGGAGGGACTACTCCACAGCCTTGGACTCCTGGTGTGTGGGCAGCATCCTTGCATCCCTGTAGGTGCTGATGTCATGCATGAGCAGTCTTTGAATGCTGAGATTCTCCTCAAAAATCATTTGGTGGATTTCATAATTGTTTGCCACTTAGATGCACTTCTCATCAGGGTTCAACAAGTACTCCTAACTACAAGGATTGGAAACAAAGGGATGCTCTAGGCCTGCTCTTACAACTCACAAGCAGACTGAAACCAAAGGGTCTTGCATAATAAATACCATTTAATTTGATGGCTATGTGTTTATGCTTACAAGGTGACAGGGCACCAGGTGTAGAACATTCCACTTCTTATTGTCTGCAATTATCCATGGCATGTGTCTTTGTAGAAATGTTGGCTTCATTCATTTCTGGGGCACCTGGGTGGTGTGCACCACAGACAACACCCTCCCTGCTCCAACAAACATTTGCCATTGTGTCCTAGAGAAGTGTAGAACACAGAGGTTGAGAATTTTGGCTCAAGTGCCCCTCTGCGTGGTATACTACTACTTCCTCTTACAAGCTGTATGACTTTGGGCAGATTACTTAACCTTGCTGTGTCTCAAATTCCTCACCTGTAAAATGGTGATAGTAATAGTGCCTTCCTTTCAGGCTTGTTGAGAAGATTAAATGTGGTCGTCTGTGTGATGCACTTAGAATCATGCCTGGTAGAGTTAGCCCTCGGTAAACACAAGCTGGCATCACTTCTTCAGAGAGCAAGAAGAATATCCCTTTGGCAGATGAAGAGAGTCATCAGAGGTAAGGGCCCCTGTTCTGCTTCCTACTATTTGTCTGTCTCTCAGAGTCATTTCCTAAGCGTCCTCTCTGTCCTTCTTTATCAAAGCTGCTGGCCCTGCACTCACATGCCCACTCAAAGGGGTCAGGTCACCTGAACTCATTGCTGCTGACTCAGTAGCTGACATCAGTTGGGACCTCAATCCCAGATTCAGTTTCAGTCCTTTTGTGTCAACCCTGGCAGTTGTATGGATCCCAGCCCACCACCCCTCAGGAACAGAAAACCAGGACACGGAAGGGAGCACACGGTACCATGTTGTCAAAAGATCACATGCTTTGGAATCAGAAGACCCGAGTTCAAATCCTGACTCTGCCTCATATCAGGTGTGTGGCTCTGAGCACATTTCTTAATGTCTTGAATGCTTCATTTTGCTCATTTCTAAATGAGGGTAATGATATTTTTATTTATGAAATTATTGTGAGTTGTGAATGAGGTAACATTTGAGAAGCTCTTAGCACAGGCCTGGCCCATAGAAAACATTCAATAAACAAATGGTTCCAACTTCTCCCTGAGAATTAGGAGCATTCCTAATTTCCTAGGAGCAAAGGGGATTTTAAGGCAGTGAAACCATAGTTCTATATGATTCTGTAATGGCGGATACATATTACTATGCATTTGTCAAAACCCATAGAATGTACAACACAAAGAGTGACCCTAATTCCAACTATGGACTTTCATTAATTATAATGTATCTGGACTGGTTCAGGAATTATAACAAATGTACCACACTAAAGTTAATAATTTGTAGTTAATAATGTTACAGTAATAATGTTATATAAGTTATATAGATTACTAACGAGATGTTAATAATAGGAAAACCATGCTGGGAGGGATGAGGGGATATATAGGAACTCTCTATAATTTCCACTTAATTTTTCTGTAAACCTATAAATGTAAACCGTTATAAGAAATAAAATCTATTTTTTTAAACCATATTTTCCTATCTGGTAGCCTCTAGCTACATGTCACCATTGAGAATTTGAAATGTGGCTAGTCTAAATTGAGATGTGCTGTAAATGTAAAATACACTATGGGTTTCAAGGATTTTATATAAAAATATGAATGTATAATACCTCAATAATAATTATATATTGACTACACGTTGAGATAATAATTCTTTGGAGATGTTGGGTTAAATAAAATATATTAAGATAAAAAAATGAAAGGCTTACATGGCTACTGACTTGGGAATTGCAAGATGCACCACCACACACACACACGAGACTCTGGCTGAGGCAGGGGGTTCTAGATTTTGCAACCACCTCATAAATGTATGGCCTCCCACACTCAAACCCTCCTCTCCTGACTTGGAGCAAGGGTATTGCTATGGGTTGAATTGTGTCTCCCAAAAGATATGTTGATGTTCTAATCCCTGGAACCTATGAATGTGACCTTATTTGGAAATAGGGTCTTTGCAGATGTGATCAAGTTAAGATGAGGTCATTAGTGTGGACTCTAATCCAATATGACTGGTTGGAGAGGAAACAGCATTTCATGACAGAGGCAGAGATTGGACTGTTGCAGCTGCAGCCAATGAACACCAATGATTAGCGGCCACCACCACAAGCTGGGGGAGTCAAGGAAGGGCCTGCTGATACTTTGATATCAGATTTCTAGACCTCAGAACTGGGAGAGATTGAATTTCTTTTGTTTTAAGTCACCCACTTTGTGCTATTTTGTTACAGCAGCCCTGGAAAGTCATACAAGTATAAATGGCAGAGGTCATGTCACACAGGAAACATAAAACAGAGGCAGAAAAAGGGGGATTTATTCTCTTCCTTCCAGGTTGGAGTGGTTTCCAGAAAAACTGGTTGCTGTAGCAGAGGTCCCTGGTGTCACTGTGGTTTTTCTGGGGCCACAGGAGCTGGTGAAGATGTTGGGCTGTTTGAGGAGACAGAGATAATGGTATGCAGAGCTCTAACTACTATGCTGGAAATTACGGAGATATTTGTGATTCAAGAGTCCTTAACTGGGGTAAAGGCCATCACAAGGTGATTGGAATCAGGTCCAACTTGTTCTTCCCCATTGATGTCTGAGAACAATGGGACCTTGTCCAATTCATGATGAACCAAAGAAGACCTTCCATGTAACCTTATTGATAATATTGAAAATTTTCCAAACTCTTAAGTGTCTGTTGATAGGATGCTGGTTAAAGATATTATAATAAATTTCAATTAAGTAATCTAGTCATTAAAAATCAAATCGGAGTCTATTTTTGAGCAAAAACTAAGTTTAGCTATTATAGGATAACAACGTTGTGAAATGAAATTTTTATGTTTATCTACATAAGAGGAAAATTGGCTGGAAGACAAAGCACCAAAATGTTAATAGGGAATATCTTTGAAAGATGAACTTACAGTTGACTCAGTTTTCATTTTTGTCTCTCTTTGCTTACCTGGTTTTCTACTAAAATCATGCAATTTTGGTAATAAGGAAAATTGTGTATTGTTTTACATGACTAGACCATAATCGCTGAAGATTCTAATGAAACAGGTGGGAGAAATAAGGGATCAGGTGTGTCTCTGACTTTTTTCAGGAAATAGCTCTCAAATCTCTGGCTACAAGAGGAGTGCTGCTTTTCTGGGGTAAGGGCTTAAACAGCTTATTCCCTCTCCAAAGAGAAAAATATCTAACGTGTGGTTCAAGCCTGCAGATAAACTGCGGAACCTAAAAGACAGTTGTCTTCATATCACTGTTATAATCTCCATCTTCTTTTAGTCTCCTAAGCTGTAGCATCGCTTTATCCATCCTATGTCATCCATGAACCCTTGTTGTTGATGTTAGTGGTGGTGGTTGTGTATGTGTGTGTATGTGTTTGTGTGGAGGTAAAGGTGAGGGGAGGGAAAATGTCAAGGAAATAATAATGGCAAAGATGGCATCATAAAATTGAGACTTCACAAGGACTAGCCACCAGTCTTAATCTTACATGCATCTTAAAATCCTGTGTCATTAAAATGTGACATTGGTGACAATCCCAACTAAATAAGAATACACCTCTAATTGTTGACTCTGTTTCACTCTTGAGTTTCTGTCCAACTTTCGTGTTTTCCTTTTTTTTTGGCAATACTTTAGTTTCTAGAGAACGAAACTCCTAGGAAACAGTCCCTTAATAACATCAAATCTGATTCCCAAGGGCCAATTATCCACTCTTATAATGGTCTCTCCACCATCAAAAATGTGAAAGGCCATTGGCTAGAGTGTAAATCTTGGAGTTATGCCAGTGGCACACTGTATTTCCCTAATTGAACTTCTGCACCTGGTTTGGCCGAAACTAAGAGACAGTACTGAACTCTGCAATGTGCAGGATGGCAAAAAAGGTCAGCCCCAGGCCGACTCCAAGACCCAGAGGGCATTTGTGGATGCCAGCTATTAACCTAAATTATCTTTGTTCCCTCTCAGGACTCTACTGCTTTCTTGCTTTCATTGAGATTCAAAAGTTTTCAACCCAAGGTTTGTTAATGTTGAAGGAAGTGGTTAGTACCTCTTGCATTTCTACAGCACTGGGTTTTCAACACAGTCCCTGTGTGTGATTTTGTGTTATCCTACAACCATTTGGAGGTAAGAAAGACAAACCTTGTCCTCAACCTGTTTCCGATGGAGAAAGTGTGGCATAGAGATGGTAAGTGAACTTCTTAAGTAATGAAGAGAACATCACACAGAGAATGGAGGCCAATGCTATTTGATCTACAGTTAGACAAATGTACTTGAACCTCTGCTCCCATAGATACCAACAGATGACCTTGGGGGAGTATGGAACCTCTCTAGGTTGCTTCTTCCTCAACTTGAAATGGGAACAATAATCTGTATAGGATACGACTATTTTGAGGAAATGCAATAAAATAAATAGAACATCTGCACAACATTTCGTGGGATGCCTTATGTGTGATAAATTCTTAGTAATGATAGACGTTATTTTAATCAAAGCTACATTTAACTAGATTCTTAATTGCAAAATGAGATAAGGCAGAATGCTTCACTCCCTTGTTAATAAATAACTTCTTAGAAAATAATAGAAAAGGACATTTTGTCAATTGTTTCCATTATGTAAAAATAATGACCCTTCAAATGCTTCTGATACTCATTCTTTATAACCATAAGAGAGTAATCTCATTGCTTCTTCACTTCCTGCGGCCATAGAGGGGCATCTACAATAGGTAACATTTTTGCAATATTTTGCAGAATATATATGGCTCTTTTGTCTACTTGAATATACTTCTTTTTTTCCCTAAAAATAACACCTTAATCAAATGAGCATGTATAGGTTTTCATTGGAATGTAAATCTACGATATTTGCATTTGAGTATTACATTACTTGCTAAACTGGAAGCTGATTTAGATTCAGAAAGGATATGGATTTATAGCTGTTAAGGAAGATAAGAGGGTGCAAAATATTTGCACATAATTTGAAAATTACATGGAATCTAAAGACCAGAATTATCCATCAGTAGTTTTTCCTGGGAAAACCTAAAATGAGACCCCATTACAACTGTTGTGTGTCCACAATGATGCGCGTGCACATTGAAGCAGTGTGCTGTAATAGCCCCTGTGAATATATTTCCCTAGTATGCCAGAATCTATCCGTCCTGCAATCTACTAGCTGACAGACCATGGGCAAGTGACTTCTCTTCTTTGAATCTCATTTTCCTGGTCAGTAAAATGGCCTTAAGAGTTACTGTATGAGGGCCGGCCCTGTGGCTTAGCGGTTGAGTGTGTGCGCTCCACTACTGGCTGCCTGGGTTCAGATCCCAGCGCGCACCAACGCACCGCTTGTCCGGCCATGCTGAGGCCGTGACCCACATACAGCAACTAGAAGGATGTGCTACTATGACATACAACTATCTACTGGGGCTTTGGGAGAAAAAAAGGAGGAAGGATTGGAAATAGATGTTAGCTCAGAGCTGGTCTTCCTCAGCAAAAAGAGGACGATTAGCATGAAAGTTAGCTCAGGGCTGATCTTCCTCAAAAAAAAAAAAAAAGAAGAGTTACTGTACGAAGAGGCCTGCTTCAATGATTAAGTAAGATAACTCCAGTAAACTGCCTATTTCAGTACTCGCCAGAATAAGTGCACAATAACTGTTGTTCCTATTTCCTCCAACTCAGACACTGATCATAATGTTGGAAATCAGATGACTTCTCTATTGCACACCAGCAATGAAGAACACTTCTTCAGAGGCCTGCAGAAGCAATGCATTAGTGAGTTCAGGACCCAGGGCTTACCTAGCGGCTCAACGGACACAGATCATTTCATCCTTTCCCCAAGTGGTTGTTCAAAGTGAAATGTCAGAAATCATACAAAATGGTATTCAAAGTGGTGTATCTTCCTCAGTTGAAGATGGTATGTCTTTTATTTCTTTTCAAAAATACCATTTGGAAGAAAAAGTGAAAATGAGGTGAATTTTCTTGTCTTTCTCAGTAATAGTGTCCAAGGACAAAATGTATAGGTGTGAAGAGGGGCCAAAAAGGGAAGAAGACCAAAAAAAAAAGGAAGAGAAAAGAATTAAAATATATTATATGGAGTGTATTTATTGAAAGGAGTACATAATCTCCCAGGTGAACAATCTGGACGCATGGTTTGGGACACAATTTTAAATTTTTTTACTTACTTTATCATATGTTAGAGCATAAATCTCTTGATTTATAATTTTATCTCATTTGGCTTAAATACAAAAGTTTCAATATCACAACTAATGAAATTAAAAGTAATTTAAAAATTAAATCTTATACAAATAAATCTGCCCCCTGAATCATAGCCATCTGCTTCCAGAGATGATGGAGAAAGGGTGTGAGATAGGACCATTATGGATAAGAAGATATGAAAAGGACTTGGATCTTGGGAAAAGGAGAGGAGATGGAGGGGATTAGAGAGAAAGCCTCATGAGGAGAGAGAAAATGAGTTATAGGTTTGGTGAGGTGATAAAGAAGGAAGAACTAGAAATAGAACTGGTGCTGAAAACAATCTGAGGTGTAAGAAGTCCAATAGGAACCTGGGGATTCTGGCTGATGGAAACCATGGCTTTAAATAGTGACAGGGTGACTCATGACACCTCACTGCGTTGATGTAAAAGAATGAAATACAGGTCAAGAAATTCTAAATCAAGTCTTATTAAAAATTCTTAGGGTTTTCATCAGAGAAGTCTTTTATCCTAGAAGCAGCCGAGATGCAGAGGTTCTCAAGCCTGAGCATCATCGTCATCCCCTGGGGAGCTTGTTCAAACAGATTCCTAGCCCAGGACCCAGAATTAGATTCAGTAGGGCTGGGGTGGAGCCAGGAAATTTGCATTTTTAACAAGCTCCCGGGTGATGCTGATGCTGCTGGTCCAGAGACCACACCTTGAGTAGGGCTGTGCAAGAGGATTGCTCCAAGGTTTTCCAAAAGAGTTTTAATCACTGCTGAAAGAAAACTTTTTTTTTGTCTAATAACATAAGCTGGCAACACCAATCATGTTCATAGATCGTCCATTGAACAAATGTTTACAAAGTGTGTACCACTTGCCCTGTGTCAGACTCAGCACACAAAAGGATTCAAGTAACAAAGATTCCAGTTGACTTGATGCAGCCCAGGGTCTAAACTGAGTTCCTATCCTCTCCTCCACTCTAACAGTTGCTGTGACATGTGAAAATATCTCCACTCCTTGTCCCCCAGATGCAACGTGCAATAACATCACAAAGGGTTATGAATCTACCACTGACACAGGATTTATTCCATGTTCTGGAAGGCAGAATTTTACAAATGACACAGAAGATTGCAACGGTAAGTCCAAATAGAGTAACAGCCTTAGAAAATCAGAACGGAGTTAGATGCAGCAAAATTGAACCAGTTCCTTAGAATATGGCGTGAGATTCTAGAGGAAAGCTGCCGAAGTGAGCACAGATGCCAGGAAGACAAGTCATAGAACTGAAATGTGACGCCAGGACCACAATTGATTTTTCTCTTTTATCGGTTGCTTTTAAAAAATAACAGTGAATGTTGAAAGTAGTCCACACCTTAGAGTCTTAACTTATTCTGCAATAACTAACTAATAGACCAGAGTTTTCAACCAAAGCCCAAGGCCATCTCTAGTTGGAAATGTTACTAAGCAAATAGAGAAGCCTGTGCACATTATCAAAAGCAAAAAGCAGGAAACAAATGAGAATCATAACAGCATAACAGATGACTTTTTCCCATTTTTCCAGTCTCTGTCCTAGATGTTGATATTGTATTACTAGTTTAGTCTTCTATTCCCATTTTGATTATCTCTGTGATCCTGGAGAATTATTATCTCTTTGCACAGAAGGCTGTTACTGCTAAGAATTCTCCCAAAGAACATACACTCAGATAGTTTTTAAGATCTTAGTATCTTAGGAAAATCTCTTATCTCTTCAGTCCAGCCGTCCATATCAATGGCTCCCAAACCTGTATGCTGAATGAAATCACCTAGCGTTTTTCTGAAAATATCAGATTCTAAATCCCACCTCCTCTGAAATTCATTTTTACTGGGTCTGAGACTGACTTTGGGATTTATATTTTCAACAATTATCTCTAAATATTTCTGATGCTGTCAGTCCACAGAAACGTCTTGTGCACCACCGCCAATGGATAGGTGGAGCGTATACATTCAGCTGGTTTGATTATGAACTGTTTGCTCCATTTCACAGATGAGGATGAATTCCACAATAGCACTGCCTGCCCACCCCCAAATTCTTAGACCTATCCAATTGGAAGCTACCTTCGTACCTGTCAACCTGGTTTGGCTCCAAGTAATGGAAAGTCAAACTTCACACATGAAGAGGAAGAACGCACGGGTAAGTAGTGATAAAGCCCAGTGTCTGTGGGCCACCAGGAATGCAGATGAAGTCCACAGTGTTAGGTTTATTAATGTGCTGCAGCAAAGTGTACCTCCCATTGGGAAGCTTCAGTGTTTCACTAAGAAGATGATAGAATGGGGTTATTGAAGGGTCTGGCCTTACGCCAGGTGGCTTTGAGGAGAGCTAAGGAAGCAAGGATTTATTCTGTAAATGGTGCTGTCAGGAAATGAGGGCAACGTGATGAGTGGGTATTTTGACTTTCAGGTAGGAGATGAGACTAATGAAATTGGGTAAGAGTTGTCCTTGGTTCAGAAGCAGATGCATCCATGTCAGTCAGGAGATTGGAATGTTTGGGAATTTGTTAGGAATGTAAATTTTCAGGCCCCACCCCAGACCTACTGAATTGAAATCTGTGGGGATGGGACCCAACAGCATGTTTGAACAAGCCCTCCAGGCAGTGCTGATGCACACCAGAGTTTGAGAACCACCGTCTTAGGCCAACTACAACAATACTCTAAAAATAGGGCAGGGTCCATATCATACTAATCATGTCAAGAATTCTTGCCCACCAATGCTGGTGATAGGTTACACTGTTTTATATAATAAAACGGGCCATGGCTAGTGTAGGGAATAGTCTATAGAGATGGTATAAGGAGTTTGAGAGAAATATTTAAGAACTTTTGAAGGTAAACATTCTTCATTAATGCTACTCTGTCTCCCTGAGTCTCCAAACTTTTTTTTTTTTAGAAAACTTGATCCTGTCTCACTTTTAGATACTTGATGCTACAGGAATCTGAGAAGAAAAACGGGGAGAATTTTTTTCATCTTGTAAGGTCAACTAGTTCCTGACCTTGAAGAAGGAACTCTCTCCAACCTTTGTTTTTCTTTTCATTCTTAGAAATGACCCCTAATTGTTCTCAACTTGGCAAAAATAAATTTTCCAGAGACTGTGAAGTCCAGGTGAGTTTCACACCATCATCAACTTGTGGACTGGGCATGAAAAGGGGAGACAGAATATACTTAAGTCTCTTGCAACATTTTTGAATATGTTGTGTGGTAGATATTTTTTCCAAACACGAACCCAAATGTACCATCCTTATTTATTCATTAGATACCCGCTAATTTAAAATACAACTTTTCAAAATGCAATATGATAAGTAAAACGTGGTGAGGCATGTATAGGAATTCTGTGTACTCTTCTGCAATTGTTTTGTGAATCAGATAGAGAAGTGACCATTAGCCTTATTGCACCCCTGGAGCTGGGCATCCCACACACACACGGATTTAGTTCTTACACTCTCTGCTCTCTTCATTTCACCTATTTGCTTATTTCCCTATCAGGAACAAAATTTTTAGTTAATGCAGCTTTATATGTTTTAATAACTCATAGCTCAAGTCATTAAAATTTCATTTTTTTCTGAATCTCAGTTGAACATGCCTTTCTTTAATACTAAGTATGTTGAATGTCACAAAATATCACTCAAGTGGTCAATTCAGATACTAAATCTCTTAGGACTGATTTTTTTTTTTTTTTACATATAGACTTGTCCTGAGAAGACCTATTGGAAAATTGTACTAACTCTCTATAAATGCATAATTAGCTTTAAGTCAATGTCATGGTCACATGAACTCTCAGCCACTCAAAGTCTTGTCTGCCCAAGTTAAATACACATATTTCTATGAAGCCCAGATCTCTGTGGTATAAAGAAAATGTCCAAATCACCTTTCTTATGTGTGTTTTTCTAGGTGAATTCCACAAATTATTGGAATAACAGTAGATGGGTTTGCTCTGACTTAGGAGGCTCTCACATAGGTGTGGAAATGGGAATGTGACACTGTCTTTAAAGGTTTGAAATCCTTTCTAATATTTTAATATCTTTTCATGCTTGGTGATTCTCAAACTTGACCAAACATTAGAAAGACTTGAAGGGCTGTAAAAAATGTACTTATACTGAGTCTTGGTTCAATCAGAATCTGTGAGGGTAGAGCTCTATTGCCTGTATTATCTAACTTGCCAGATGATTCTAATGCACAAGGTGGTTGAAAACTATTACAAATGGCTCCTGGGGTTTCCTCTCACTCCTCTGGATAGCAGGCCAGATCACTGGAATCCTAGTTCATTTTCGAAGAAAAGGGGAGCACATACAGAATAATTATCCAGATCACTAATAAGACATGGGGTTCAGAGAATTTTTCATAATTAAAACTGTTTCCAAAAGAGGTCTCTGAGTGTACTGAGGACGGTATGCTTCTCTCTCCCTCCACCCCCATCCCTTAAAAGCTCCTCAACCTAGAAGCCCACAGACTTACATGTATTTTGCCTAATTCATTAGGTAAACAGGTGAAAACAGGTGTCCTTTGCTGCCCCAATACATGAAGTCACTGATAGTTCACCAGATTCTTTCACCATATTGATTAACTCTATTCATTTTACTATATTTTTGATATAGTTGTTGTTTTACTCAATTGGTTAACAATGGATCTTTACAGTAAGAGAATAAAGGACAGAAGAAAGAGAACGGGAACAGGAAAAGCAACACATACAGGAAAAATAATGACAGAAAAGGTAGAATGTGGGACAGGAAGGCAGAGCAGCATTCATCCCTAGTTTTTCAAGAAGTGATCTGACACCAGCAGAACAGAGTTACTTCCTACCAGGTTTGAAGAATTGCATTGATTTCCCAAGCATTCACTTGCAATGCACCTATCATCTTGATATGTAGGAAGACAAGCATCCCCAAGGAAGGTGTTTGTTTAGTTCCAAATGCTTTAGAGAAAGATCTGGGCACAGAATGAGCAGTTTCAGACATCTCTTTCCATTTCCTTAGTGACATTATCTATATTTTATGGCAGGGAATAGCTAATTCTTTTGATCTCCTCACCAACATTACCGCCCATGGAACTACCTGAAAGAAAGAAGAAATGGCTGTGGTGGTAACTCTGCATCTTCAGAGCGTTCAATCGGCAGCATACAGTGTGGCTCAGAAACAAACCACAGAGGGCAGACGGAGGGTAGAGACACAGTTTATGGGTAAGCCCACACCAGTCACGCTTCCTCGCAAGGCATCTGCTTGAATGTATGTATTTCAAAATGGGTTGTCTTTGCAAAAAAAAATTCACGGCCCGCAATTAAAATAATAATCTTTCAGAACCTACACAGGCCAGGATTCCTGGATCATCCACAGAGTGTTACTTATGTCCTAGAATAATGAAATCATGGGTGGAAGGATTGTCACTGGTCACTCTCAGTCTAACCACATATCTAACATTCTTTCTGGGTATTTTCCCAGTTCATATTTCAATGGGGACCCTCAGCTGCTATCCTGGGGGGACTTATAACTTATCTAGTGCATGGTTTCTTGACTTTGGCGATATTGATATTGGGGCTGAAGCATTCTTTGTTGTGGGGGCTGCCTTTGCATTATAAAACAATTGGCAGCAAAATGGTATCTAGATGCCAGAACCAACTTTCTCCCCACCCCGACATCATGACAAACCAAAATATCACCAGATAGTACCCAGTTTTCCCTGAGGGGCACAAATAACACCTGGTTCAGAAGCACCGATATGGAGAAATAAGATGTGAGTACATGAAATAGTACCCTTACATGGCAGACATTATAATCAGTGTAAAAGGACTTTATTTCCCAGAGGATGGAAATCCTACTTTCAGGTAGGGCCGCCAAAGGAACCGTTCAATAAGATCAGAATCAAGGATGTGGTTAAGGAGGGAGAGGAGAAGGAAATACCATAAAAAATAAACTGACCCATCATGCAGTGATTGATGGATGGATATCTGCATAAATAAGTGATGAAAGCCATACAGAAGAATGTTAGCAACTGTAGAGTCTGGGTGGTGGGTATTTGGGTGTTCAGCGTGCAATCTGCCTGACCATTTGTGATAAAATGTCAGGAACGTATTTTTTTAAATAAAGGAAAATACCAGTAAAACAAAGCCGATTGCAAAAGTTACTGGGCTCAAGGAGTTTGTAATCTGATTACACATGAATGTAAGATAAGTACACAAATAACAACTCCTTGACCACAAGACAAAAGCATTTTAGAACTAGGAGTAGACCATTGTACCTTATTTCCAAGGTGAAGCACATGGTTCAAAAGCTTTCACCAACTCTATCCAATTTGGTTCTCATGACAGTCCTGTAGAGTGAGCAAGGAAGGTACTGCATTTTATAGGTGATGGAATGGATTCAAGGAGGTTGAGATTTAATCACTATGTGATACGCTACTAAAGAGGAAAATTTGGGACTCATTCTCAGATCCTCCTGCTCTGGATCCAATGCTGTTTCCACCCTCTTTGCCACAAGCCAGTTGCCGTTATGACCTCTCCAGCGCAAAGAAAAGGCTGTCATCTCAGGTGGCTGCAGCTGCTGTCACCTAGAATTGGGTCTCCAGGTATTTCTGATGCCCAGACACTGGCTGCTTCTCTCATGGAGCATCTTTGGCACTGATCCCGCAAGAGACCTGCAGGCAACCCATGATGCTCCAAGGCCACTCCCCCAGTTGGCATCTTAGAAGCCTCTCCTCAGCCTCTGAGCTACTGGAACAGGATCCTCTCATCCTGGGAGGAGCTCTCTGGAATGGGGTTCCTTTCAACATGGGCTCCAGACTAGCTCCCATTTGCAGATCTGAATCTCCTTCCCTAGTACTCTGCACCTTTGCATCATGATTCCACTGCAGTACTCTTTATTCTGCTATTAGGCAATGGCATCTTCTGTCTCAACCAGGAAACACTTTACACTTCTCGAGGTTATTGTGAATAATGCCTCCATGACCCTGGGAGTACACATATCTCTTGAGATCCTGATTTTGTTTCCTTTGGATGTATACCCAGGAGTAGTATTGCTGGATCATAGGGTAGTTCTACTTTTCGTTGTTTAGGGAACCTACATACTGTTGTCTTAATGCCATATCAATTTATATTCCCCACCAACAATGCACAACGGTTCCCGTTTCTCCACATCCTCACCAACAGTTCTTACCCTTAGGGTTCCATTTTCTTTTTTTAAATAATAGCCATCCTAAGAGGTGTGAAGTAATACCTCATTGTGGTTTTAAATTGCATTTCCCTGATTATTAGCGATGATGAGCACCTTTTCATGTACCTCTTTACTATTTGCATGTCTTCTTTTGAGAATTGTTTGTTCAGGTCCTTTGCCCATTTTTTAATTGAGTGATTGGGTTTTTTTTTTATATTGAGTTGTAGGAGTCTCTTATATATTTTGGATATTAACCCCTAGATAAATGGTTTGTAACTATTTTCTCCTATACAGTAGGTTGCCTTTTGTTGATGGTTTCCTTTGCCACATGGAGCTTTTTAGTTTGATATGGTCCCACTTGTTCATTTTTGCTTCTGCTGCCTGTGCTTAGGTGTTAAATCAAAAAAAATCATTGCTGAGACCAATGTCAAGGAGCTTCTCCCTATGTTATTTCTGGGGACTTTATGGCTTCTGGTCTTATGTTTAAGTCTTTAAACTATTTTGAATTGATTTTAGTGTATGGTTTATGATGAGGGTCCAATTTCATTTTTTTGCATGTGGATTTCTAGTTTTCCCAGCACCATTTATTGAAGATACTATCCTTTCCCCATGTGTGTCCTTGGTGCCATTGTCAAAGATTAGTTGACCATATATCTGTGGGTTTATTTCTGGGCTCCCTATTCTGTTCCATTTGCCTATGTTTCTGTTTTTAGGCCAGTACCATACTGTTTTGATTACTACAGCTTTGCAGTATACTTTGAAATCAAGAAGTGTGTTGCCTCCATCTTTGTTTTTCTTTCTCAAGATTACTTAGGCTATTTGTGGTCTTTTACAGTTGCATAAGAATTTTAGGGTTGTTTTTTCTGTTTCCATGAAAACTACCATTAGAATTTTGATAGAGATTAAATTGAATCTGTAGACTGCTTTGGGTAGTACGTACGTTTTAACAATTTGATTCTTCTAAGCCATGAACATGGGATATCTTTCCATTGATTTGTAATTCTTCACTTTTTCCAGCAATGTTTTATAGTTTTCATGTACAGGTCTTTCACCTCCTCGGGTCCCCAGAGGCTGGCCTGGCACTGAGGCAGGTCTGAAGCCTATGTTCACACGGCTAGCCTTGTGCTGGGGACCACTGGTGCAGGCCTGTAAACCAGGTCTGCAGGGGCCAGCCTGGCATTGGGGTTTTTCCATTTGAAGAATTTCCTGAAATTTTTAGAACAAGTGACTCAATATTTTCTTCAAGTCTCTCATATCCTAGAATAAATTTTAAATATTGGCACTGGACTTCAGATTTTAAGAACATGTCTCTCTCTCTCTCTTTTTTTTGAGGAAGATTGGCCCTAAGCTAACATCTGTTGCCAATCTTCCTCTTTTTGCTTGAGGAAGATTGTCCCTGAGCTAATGTCCGTGCCAGTCTTCCTCCACTTTGTATACGGGATGCCATCACAGCATGGCTTGAGGAGTGGTGTGTAGCTCTGCACCCGGCACCCAAACCTGCAAACCCCGGGCCACCGGAGTGGAGCACGCGAACTTAACCACGATCCACCAGGGCTGACCCAAGAACATGTTTTATGAAACAAATACAAGGGCATCTCACGTGTCAGTATATCCCACTAAGTATGGCTGCTACCTGTTTATTATTGCAAGAGCTGCTGGGTCCAGAGAGGGCATCATAGATATTTTATGCCAAAAAGAAAGAGTCCAGTGAAAACTGCTTTGATGAGAAACAGTAGGTCCATTTCTGACTCTTCCAGCAGCCTGACCTTGAGGCGAGGTGTTTTTTTTTTTTTTTTTTTTGCTGAGGAAGATTTGCCCTGAGCTAACATCTGTTGCGAATCTTCCTCTCTTTTTTGGTTGAGGAAGATTAACCCTGAACTAACAACTGTGCCAATCTTTGGTCACTGCCACAGCATGGCTGACAAGTGGTGTAGGTCTGCACCCAGGAACCAAACCTGCAAACCTGGGCCGCCAAAATGGAGCTGGCCAAACTTAACCAGTATGCCAGGGGGTTGGCCCCTAGGCAAGTTTTTGATGTTCTGAGATTTAGTTTCCTCATTAGGGTTGTTGTGGTAACTTAATGATATAACATAGTTGATGCACTCAGCAGTTTTTCAACAAACAATAGTTCTTTTCCCCACTTTGGATGCAAAGTTCTCCAGTTGGTCTAAAGCTGGTCACTCATAGCTGGTAGGCTCAAACAAGGGTCAGCTAATTTTTTTAGTAAAGGACTAGACACTAATTATTTTCACCTTTGCTAACCGTATGGTCTGACAAAATGACTCAATGCTGCCACTGTAGTGCAACATCAGCTACATAACGAATAGGTGTGTTCCAACAAGACTTCGCTTATGGATGCCCCAATTTGAATTTTGTTCAATTTTCAAGTGTCATGAAATATTGTTCTTTTATTTTTTCAACTATTTGAAACAGTAAAACGAATTCTTAGCTCAGAGGCACATGAAAACAGGCAGTGGTTCACATCTGCCACGGGTCATAATTTTCCATCCCTTGGGCTAGACCTGTTCAAGTTATTCATACAAAGATAAGACTGGGGCTCATAGGACACAATTATAGTCAAGGAGTAGAGATATGAGGGAGGGAGCAAATGTGGGAGGGATTATTCAATCAACAATATACCTGTGCAATTATACCTGTGTTTTACCCTCAAATATGCATAAATTGTTAACTCTAATAGATTTACATATATTGATACATATATTTACATATACTGACTGAAGTGATTGTAAAATACAATATAACAAGGTTATTATTCTCTTTTCAGATGAAAAATGGAACTGAAAGGCCTCTATGTGTCTACTGGCACAAAATGGCCTAGTTCAATGAAGGCTGTCATGTCATCTTTTGTATGTGACACAAACGGTATGTTCCTGCAGTCGCCTCTCCAGTTTTGCAGTACTTATGGCATCCAGTGTGATGAAGGCACGGTCTTAAGTGTATTACTAAGCAATTAGAGTCTGATAATTACATTTTTTTTTTTTTTTGTGAGGAGATCAGCCCTGAGCTAACATCCGCCAATCCTCCTCCTTTTTTTTTTTTTTTTTTTTTGCTGAGGAAGACGGCCCTGGGCTAACATCGGTGCCCATCTTCCTCCACTTTATATGGGACGCCGCCACAGCATGGCCTACCAAGCAGTGCGTCGGTGCGCGCCCGGGATGCGAACCAGCGAACCCCGGGCCGCCGCAGCGGAGCGCGCGCACCTAACCGCTTGCGCCACCGGGCTGGCCCCCTGATAATTACATTTTTTATAAAATAAATCTTATTCCAAATTTATATTCAGTGAAGGATTTAAATATATATTGATTTTATTTAATTAAGACAATGTATGCTTGCTGGTTTTAAAATGGGAAATACAGAAAATTACAAAGAACAAGAAAGATCTCTACAATGCAGAGATAATGAAAATTAATTTAAAAAATAAATCCTGTAATTTTATGCGTGTATTCTTTTTCAAATGTGTGACCATACTCCATATCAGTGGTTCTCAACTGGGAGCAACTTTGCCCTCTCGAGGACATTTGGCAATGGCAGGAAACATTTTTTGTTGTCGCCACTTGGTGAGGGAGAGTGCTCCTGGCATCTAGTGGGTCAGAGGGTTTTGCTAAATATCCTACAATGCAGAGGACAGCCCTCCACGACAGAGAATCATCCAGCCCAGAACGTCAACAGCGCTGAGATTGAGAGACCCTGATCCATGTAGTATATATACAGCTTTGTAAATTTAACATTGTCATCGACACTGTCTAATATCCATAAGTGGTCTGAAAACATAATTTTTTAAGTGCTGAATGGTACTCCAGATCAAGAATGTATAATAAATTAAGCAATTTTACCCTATTTACAATAATTGTAAATTTATTAAAGAATACAAAGGTCCAAAATGAGTTGATATCTTTTTTCTTTTGCTGGATTCAGTAAGCTCCTGTGCTGACTGTGATCACCAGTGGGGCTGAGTGTCTCTCTGCTGTGTCTCCTCATGGCGGCCCTCATCTTTCTCCTGTGCAGATCTATCCAGAACACCCGCACCTCCCTCCACCTGCAGCTCTCACTCTGCGTCTTCCTGGCCCACCTGCTCTTCCTCACGGGCACCAAACAAAGAAATCCCAAGGTAGAAAAACTAACCTTAGCTCATTCTTCTTTATGGAGAGCTTGCCAATGAGGAGAAAAGAGGTATATGGAGATGTGATGTGACAAGAAATACCCTGATGGCAAACTTCAAAAATGTTTCATTTGTTGCTGCCATTTGCAAAGCATTTTGTATAGGTCAAGTTGTGTGATTTTCATAATTTAATTTAATTGGCTGCATTCACTGACTTTAACAAATATTTATTTAGGGCCAACTCTGGATGTGGAACTTTGCTAGGCACTAAGGATACACAGTTCCTGTCCTCATCCAATTAAAACCTAAAGAACTTGTTTTCACAGCAGGAGCAAACACACAGGGATTCAGGACCCCATAGGTGAGACACCTACCACTGTCAAAATTAAGAAAGACTCCCTGAAGGAACTTATGTCTAAGCTGTGTCCTTTAGTTAGTGGAAGAAGTTAGTGAGTAGAAGGAAATAGTATTCTAGAGAGACCTGATGAAGGCCTGGATGTGAGCTGGGTCTCAACCTATTTGGGTAACCTTAGGTAGCTCAGTTTACCTGGAAGAAGGATTCTCACACTTTCCCATGCGTCAGACTCATCCAGAGGGCTTTTGAAAAAATGAGCCTTACACCTAGGTTTTATGATCCAGTAGGTCTGGCATACAGTCTGAGAACCTATATTTATAACAAGCTCCCAGGTCATATTGATGCTGATGGTCCAGGGACCATACTGAGAGCCACTAACACGGAATATATGCTGGGATTGAGGAGGAGGCAATACCACCTTCCAGGTGTTCTGGGTGTTGTGTGGTATCTTAGCCTTTAAACCTGAATAAACAGAATGTAGAGAAACGTTCAAGGCTGAAAACTGCTCTAAGGTGGTGGCAACTAAGAAGGAAATTGAATGGATTTGAGTGTGAGAGAAGATGCAGAATCTACAGCACTTACTCACTGCTGGGATGTGGAGGATGAGGTTGGGGAAGTTATCAGGAGTGACACCCAGAATGCAGGTTTGGCCAATGGAATGGATGGATGATTGTCCTGTTCACAGAATACAGTGTAAGGAGCTCATTAGATCAGATCCCTTTGAGACATATTGAGATGTCCTTGGCAGATCCAAATTGAAGTGGTTAGAGGACAATTCCCTCCATAGATCTAGTGCTCAGGCAAGAATACACCTGGAAATAATTAGCACACCAACTGGAGGTAATGGAAACCAGGGAGAGGATGAAAACTCTTGGGAATAATGATGCAGAATGAGAAGGGTATTGAGGATGAAATTCTGAAGGACAGGCAAAACAAAGCAAAAAAAAAAGATAGAGCACAGCCAGGGAGGGAAGAGTTTTAAGTGTCAAATGTTGCAATGGCTCAAGACAATAAAGCGTGAACAGTTTCTATGGTCAAACCCAAAAGTGGCCATTGGTGGATCTGGTGGAAGCTGCGGAAAAGCAGTAGTCAGGCAGAAGCCGGGTGGTGCTGGGGGAGGGCTGAGGACCGAATGGGTTGTGGAGGGAAGAGGGAAAGGAGAAGGCAGCACTCTTGAAGAGGGAGGAGGAGACGGGGATGAACCTGGAGCAGAACTTGAGACCAGCGAGGTATTTGGTTTTAGTAAAATAAAAGAGACTTGATAATATCTAAATGCATTTCAGAAGGTGCCCAAGAGAAGAACCACGACTAACAACAGACAGGGGGACCCAAGCAAGACTAAGAGGCAGGATAGAGAACAAAAACGAGGTTTCCACTTTGGAGGGTACTGGGAAAAGGGACTACATCAAACTAAAAATCTTTTGCACTGCAAAGTGAACCACCAACAAAACAAAAAGACAATCTAACTACTGGGAGAAGATATTAGCAAACCATCCATCTGATAAGAGGTTAATCTCCAAAATATACAAAGAACTCATGCATCTCAACAACAAAAAAACTAAAAACCCACTTAAAAAATTGGCAAAAGACCTGAACAGACATTTCTCCAAAGAAGATATACAGATGGCTAACAGGCACATGAAAAGATGTTCAACATCATTAACTATCAGGGAAATGCAAATCAAAACTACAATGAGATATCACCTCACGCCTGTCAGAATGGCTATAATCAACAAGACAGGAAACAACAAGTGTTGGAGAAGATGTGGAGAGAAGGGAACTGTCATACACTGCTGGTGGGAGTGCAAACTGGTGCAGCCACTATGGAAAACAGTATGGAGATTCCTCAAAATATTAAGGATAGAACTACCATATGATCCAGCTATTTCACTGCTGGGTTTATCCAAAGAACGTGAAAACACCAATGCGTAAAGATACATGCACCCCTGTGTTCACTGCAACGTTATTCACAACAGCTAAGACTTGGAAGCAACCTAAGTGCCCATCAAGGGACGAATGGATAAAGAAGATGTGGTATATATACACACTGGAATACTACTCAGCCATAAGAAATGAAGAAATCCAGCCATTTATGACAGCATGGATGGACATTAAGTGTATTATGCAAAGTGAAATAAGTCAGAAGCAGAAGGTCAAATACGGTATGATCTCACAGATTAAGTAGTAGACAATAACAACAACAAACAAACACATAGAGACAGGGACTGTATTGGTGGTTACCAGAGGGGAAAGGCGCAGGGAGGAGGGCAAAAGGGATAATTAGGCACATGTCTGTGGTGATGGATTATAATTAGTATTTGGGTGGTGAACATGTGAACACGATGGAATCCATGCAGAAATAGAAGTATAATGAGGTACACCTGAAATTTATACAATGTTATAAACCAATGTTACCACAATAAACAAACAAACAACAGAAAAGAAAAAGGAAATGTAGAAGAATTTCTACACAGCGTTAACACATTTTAGTCAGAGACCATAAAAAACTATACATTATTTTAGTTCTTAGGCAGTATCTTAATCGGAATAAAGGAGGCAGAAAGTTAGGCTTATCTGGTAATAGAGTTTTACCAATTGAGTTTCATAAAAGAATTAAAAAGCAAGGGAGTTGCAATGAGCACAGGGGTGCATGTATCTTTACAAATTGGTGTTTTCAAGTTCTTTGGATAAATACCCAACAGTGGAATAGCTGGATCATATGGTAGTTCTATCCTTGATTTTTTGAGGAATCTCTATACTGTTTTCCATAGTGGCTGCACCAGTTTGCACTCCCACCAGCAGTGTATGAGAGTTCTCTTCTCTCCACATCCTCTCCAACACATGTTGTTTCCTGTCTTGTTTATTATAGCCATTCTGACGGGCGTGAGGTGATATCTCATTGTAGTGCCCATCAAGGGACGAATGGATAAAGAACATGTGGTATATATACACAATGGAATACTACTCAGCCATAAGAAACGATCAAATCCAGCCATTTGTGACAACGTGGATGGACATTGAGGGTATAATGCAAAGTGAAATAAGTCAGAGGGAGAAGGTCAAATACCGTAGGATTTCCTTCATTAGGTAGTAGATAACAACAACAATAAACAAACACATAGGGACAGAGATTGGATTGGTGGTTACCAGAGGGGAAGGGGGGGAGGGAGGAGGGTGAAAGGGATAATTCGGTACATGTGTGTGGTGATGGGTTGTAATTAGTATTTTGGTGGTGAACATGATGTAATCTATGCAGAAATAGAAGTACAATGATGTACACCTGAAATTTTTACAATGTTATAAACCAATGTTACTGCAATAAACAAAAAGTTAAAAAAAAAAAAAGCAAGGGAGTTGAATATAATTGCCAAGACTGGCTGAAGCAGTATAAGTTGAGGTCTAGGATAGACAGGGAAGGAGATGAACAAAAGAAGGAATAGACTAGTGTGGAGAAAGCACAAGGATCAAGCCCGATGTCTTGGCAAAGTTTAAGAACAAGGATGTTTGGTGTCACTGCACGTTTAAAAACCTGGAAGGACAAGTTTAGAAAGAAGAATGTCTGAATTTAATGGCAAGGAGTATGGTGTGGCTGTGGAATTAGGCGTTCAAAGTGAAATGTAGATCATTGTAGGTAAGAGGTCAAGAAATTTAGAAGCCAAGGCAGTGGATACTGAATTTATCCAGGACAATGGCAGAAACTGGGCAGGCACTCAAATTGTAAAAGCAGAACAGGAGTCACTCAGTAATTAGGAAGTGCCAAGGATAAGAAAGGGTGAAGGATGACACAGCTGGAGCTGGATGGCAGGATTTTCTGTGCAGGAATAATAGACAGGAAATTGTGTTAATGAGTAAAAAGAGAGCTGACCCACTTTTAGACCCTAAGGCGCACAGTCTACATGGAAGAGATATCTACTTAAGATAGATGCAGGGGAAGTAGTATCTCCAAAGGAGAATCAGATTTGAGGAAAATCAAGGAGCTGGAGGAGAGTTCAGTAAAGATGTGGCAGGAAATTCACAGGGCCAGGGGAACCGTTTTGAGGGAAGTGAGGCACAAAGTGGTTGGGTCTGGGCTGAGGAAACATGGAGTCATGTGGGAATGAGAGCATGGAAAATAATAAATGAAACATTTCAAACAATGATCAAGTGTGATAGGAATGAGACACACAGGGGGATTAGCTGGCCACAAGTTTTCCAGAAGAGTTGGTTTTTGTAAACCTTTGTAGTTGGGGCAGGAATCACGTCTTTCTAGAAGAAGACTTCAGACTCAATGCCAGCCCACCTAAGGAGGCAGACAACGGGGATTATTTTAGTTCTTAAACCTCTAACACATTGAATACTTTCCTTGTCCTGTGTCAATATTTTATAGTTACAAATATAAATTGTGAAATTTATTTGTAAATTTACTGTTTCTAAGTTTATATCTCTCTTCAGTAGTTCAAATGTGATGCTACAGTGGGAATAAAATTACATCCTAGATTTATTTGCCAACAAATCTAAACAAAAGAAGGACATTCAAAGAAGGCTAAGCAGGGCCGGCCCCGTGGCTTAGCGGTTAAGTGCACGCGCTCCGCTACTGGCGGCCTGGGTTCGGATCCCGGGTGTGCACCAACGCACCGCTTCTCCGGCCATGCTGAGGCTGCGTCCCACATACAACAACTAGAAGGATGTGCAGCTATGACATACAACTATCTAATGGGGCTTTGGGGGAAAAATAAATAAATAAAATTATAAAAAAAAAAAAAAAAAGAAGGCTAAGCAAACTTCTCCCACTAAATGTGTCCCGAGACAGCCCTGAGGAGTAGCAGGTGGTGTGCTCTTTGTGCCCATCAGGCACTCCAGTGACTCCCCCCTCCCCTCCAGGTGCTGTGCTCCATCATCGCGAGGGTGTTGCACTAGCTCTACTTGGCCTCCTTCGCCTGGATGCTCCTCGAAGGACAGCAGCTCCTCCTCACCGTTAGGAACCTCAAAGTGGCCAACTACACCAGCACAAAAAGACTCAAGAAGAGGCTTCTGTATCCTTTTGGCTATGGGACCCCAGCTATGATTGTGGCTGTGTCTGCAGGGCTCAACCCCCATGGATATGGCACACCTACACAGTGAGTGGGGTGCTGAACTCCTGCTGATGGGGAAATGTGTGTACACCTCTCTCCATGGGAAATCAAGAGACAACAACAGAAAACTATTTAAGACAATCATCATTATAATTATTAATATTGACATCCATAATATTAACAGCAGTGATGCCAGCAGTTCTCACTTGCCGTTTCGTATGTCCAGGCTCCCTGCTAAACACTTGGTATATAATCCATTTGACACTCAGTATCCGCATTTGAAGTAGGGTTTATTCCTGTGTCCCCACTTAACAGGTGAGGAAACCGAGACTCAAAGCAGTTGTGATTAGTTCTTGGTCAGTGAATTAGGTAAGTATCAGATTTGCCTACTTCTGGAAGCTGTTCTCATTCAACTAAATTTTGCTGCATCCCTTAATCATTGTATTCACAACACGAAGCAACTTACTCATCTTCTTGGGCTTTTCCTCCTATCATCAATATCAGACTGTCAGGGGCCGGCCCGTGGCTTAGTGGTTAAGTGCGCGGGCTCTGCTACAGGCTGCCGGGTTCAGATCTGGGCGCACCGACGCACCGCTTCTCAGGCCATGCTGAGGCCACCTCCCACATACAGCAACTAGAGGGATGTGCAACTATGATGTACAACTATCTACTGGGGCTTTGGGGGGAAAAAAAAGGAGGAGGATTGGCCGTAGATGTTAGCTCAGAACCGGTCTTCCTCAGCAAAAAGAGGAGGATTAGCACAGATGTTAGCTCAGGGCTGATCTTCCTCACACACACAAAAATATATATCAGAGGGTCAGGAGGAAACAGTTTGGCATTTAAAGTGCAAGCAGGTGAGTTCCCTGAATTACCACTCAAATGTACACTATCATATAGATGGAATCATTAATTTCCGGGGTGTTATCGAGTAGTAGAGGTTATCTAAACTCTCATTCAGCCCCACCTCTCACACACATTTTATACATGGAAAAGCAGCCCGAGTAGTGGTTGAAAATGTCATCCTATTGAAATTCAGAGAAAGAAAACTCCTGTCTCCATATAAACAGAAATTAAATAAATTTCTCTAGATTAGTTACAGTGTTAGGAGGCCAATTCACTGATGTCAAGAAAGGTGCCTCATCTTAAATCCTATCCACTCATGAGAATGGCATCAGCATTCTGAATATATAATGCTTTCTAAATGTTTTAAAACTTAAAATTATTTTTTCTGATAAATGAGAATTTTTGTGTTGTTTTTATTCTCATGTACACTGTTAAATATATAGTGGTATGCGATAGTCTTTAGAAGAACTTGAAGTCCTCATCATTACTCTAAACATTCTTCCCAGTCTGAGGTTCTCCTCTGAATTAGCAAAAATCTGTGGATTCCTATTTCTATCTAACTATGTTGGTATACATTCTATTCTATTCTATTCAGAGCCTTTAATTAGATTTGGGATTGCTTGTCTCCATTCTTGTGCGCTCTAGCTAATCTCTACCTTAGTTCTCGCTGCAATTCTAATATATTTTGCATTCAGAATTTTCTTAAAATTTCCCTGTGCTGTTCAAATTCAATAACCAACAAATGGTCTAAACCAAGTTTATATCAAGTCAAACCGCCTATGACAATCTATCCAGGTCCTTCATAACCCAGCCTCACTCCACTTATTCCCAGAATTTTTCATGATACCTTACTGAATCCTCAGGCGACTACCTACCAGACGTCATCCAACCACATTCCTGTCCATCACGAACCTCGTGTGGCCACTGTAGTTGAACACTGAATGCATCTCTAATTATGAATTATTTTTATGGGAAACATACTGCATACGTTTTAGTATCCCTTAAGTATCTTACATTTACCTGAGGCAGTACCGAACAGTTCATATATATTTACTGATTCTTCTTTGATCAGTTGCTGGCTCAACGTAAAAGCAGTCTGTCTTCATAAACACACCCAGGACAAAATAAATAAAAGTTTAAAACCTAAGCATGGTTGAAAATAAGGAAACTGAACAGTGCTTTTACTTGTATCACAAGTAGCACTTTAAACACTATTAGTAAGAAAATACTATAGCAAGTCTCAATAGAAAAGGAACAGAATGTACGACACTTTTTTCTGATTCAATTCACTTTAAGAATTAACCTTAGAAATGCTATTTTAAGTACCATTATTGTTTGAGAGTACTAGCACACTTCACAAAGAAAGCAGAAAATCCCAAATATCAAGTTTCACTTTTACTCTACCTTTCCCAGATACACTCCACGAGTAAAGCTACATCAGCAACACCAAGGCAAACTGTTCTGGCAGGGAAGATGTCACAATTCATAGACTTGATATTTTAAAACACTTAAAGAGTTTTATAGGACTTAAGATGTATCTTTTGACATTTTATCAGAAGAGGTTAACCAGTGCAGCGTCCTATGAAGTATTACATGCGGTGAAAGTTAAACTCTCCCAAGTGTTTTCAACCATCGAGTCTGCTCCTGGCTGCATGTGCTCCGCCTCCTGCAGGCGTCTGGTTCTCAGTCATCTGCTCGGCAACCATGAGCCTGACACACACTGCAGTAACGGTTATATTAAAAAATCTATCTTCAGGGGCCAGCCCGGTGGCGCAAGCGGTTAAGTGCGCACGTTCCGCTGCGGCGGCCCGGGGTTCGCCGGTTCGGATCCCGGGTGCACACCGACTCACCGCTTGGCAAGCCATGCTGTGGCGGCGTCCCATATAAAGTGGAGGAAGATGGGTATGGATGTTAGCCCAGGGCCAGTCTTCCTCAGCAAAAAAGAGGAGGATTGGCATTGGATGTTAGCTCAGGGCTGGTCCTCCTCACAAAAAAAAAAAAAAAAAAAAATCTATCTTGACACACATTACATTTTTTAAAAATCTCCTTGAAGAGATGAAACATTCTATCCTTTGCCTGATTCATCCAAAGGTGAATACAGAAAGTTTGAAAATACTCCCCTGAAGAAATAAGTTTAGGCTCTTAGAAGACTTTAGCAAACACTGGTTCCAACACTATGAACAAATGAGCTTTTACATGGATTTAAAACTATGCTAGGTGCGATGAGAGAAAAAGAAAAACCTAACAATGCTACTGACGAAAATAACAAATATAAAGATGACACAAATTATAGATTACCTTTTAGAAGATAAGAAAAGCAATGAAGGCTACAAAGGGGAAGAACATTCCAAACAATGGGAGGAAGGCATAGAGGTCAATGGGATACCGAAGGGACCCACCTGGGTAGCAAGGAACAAGCGTCCTTGAAGAACTGTGGGGATTCAGACACAGAGCTAGGGCTCTGCCAAATTATAAAAGGCCTTCCTTGAAAAAGCAAACGAGCGTAATTCCAGCAGCACTACAGAGCAACCAAAGATTTCTGAGGGCCAGTAGTGTTTAAGAAAGATAAGCCAATAGATTCAGGGGGAAGGTGGAATCAAATAAAGCAGCTGCGAGATCACAACAGTAATTCAGGAGAAGAAAATACAAAACAGGCTCACTGGGAACAGCCACATATGAAAAATAATTTGAAAGAAAAAAATATTCCACAACAGTGGTGTAGATAAAGGGAGTAATGTAGAGTGAGAAGCCAAAGCATATAATGGGCTCCCAAGTCTGGGCAACTGGGGAAACAGGAGGCCCAGGGACACAAAGGAGAGACTGGCAAGGAGAACTGGGGACGGGCATAGGACAAAGACGTCAGTCTGGAGTACTGAGTTTGAGGTAGAACAAAGGGGTGTATGTGTGTGCGCGTGTGTGTACTCCTCCAGATGAACAGAAAATTGTGCTTGCTGCACTGGGAAGATAACTCTTCTGTAATTTTAAAATCATATGCAGGTTTTATATATTAAAAGTTAACAAAGAATTATTCTAAAAATATTATGTCTAAGCAAATTACAATGGTGAAGAGCAAGATGAGGAAAAGTAAGGGAGATAGCTCAGTTCTATTCAAAGTGGAGTTACTAACACATTGAATGATTTATGGAATCAGAATTAGAGAAAAAAAGATCTCCTAGCTTAGAGCCGACTGTATGCTCTAAGGATCCTTCTGTGAACTTAAGACACTTCAATAACGTCTATAATATACTTTCTCAACACTACAGATAAGACTTAATGTAATGGGAAGAACCCACCTAAATTCAACCTGAGGAAACAACTTCTCAAATATGGAATGGAATACCATATGCAAACAGAGAAGGGAAAAAAATGCCAGGAGTCAAAATAGAGAGAAATAACTGGCAATTGGCACTGGAGGCTGCAGTCTCAGACACAACACTGGGATGTACAAGCCTCGAAACAAACACACAAAAAACTGCAGTAAACTGGATCTCAGCCTCAACATTACCCCTCAGAGAAAACACTGAAAATCCCTCATAAAGTCAAAGTTAACTTTGGTCTTTCACAAATCTCGGAAATTAACTCAGATCAATTTTACTATGAAGTTATTTTCAATATAGACCTAAATATGCACCTAGATCTGGGATTTGTTTTATAAATTTAACAATCTTGTGAACACAGTGGACGCCAAATAATACCAAAGGCCCCTTCAGGCTCAGGAAAAAAACCAACAACAGTAACATCATACAAACAAAAACTCCAGGATCTGTCAATTTTGTAACTCTTCCCTTGGGCAAGTCTCTCTAACTAATTAGAAAGTTAAGTAGAATTAACCATTTCCAAAGGGCTGGGGAGGAAGGCCCTCGAAAACATGCAGAAAAATTGAGGAGCACAAGCAAACAAGTGACAATCCAAAGAGGGAACCAGTGGCATTCACTGGGCCGCAGCACCACTGCCAGCCGCAGACCCCAAGCATTAATAGGCAGCGTCCACACTGGACCTGTCAGAGCCAGACTGTTCGTGACGGGTGCAGGAGCACAGCTTGCAATTCTGAACTCCACCCTCAACAAAAGAGCCCAAACACAAACAGCCAGGACAAATTGTGTGTCAAGATAAACAAAACTGTGTGTGAAGATAAACAAAAGCAACTCATCTAGGAAGATGTTCCAAATTCCCCACAGTTTTCCTGAAATAAAAGACTTTCTAGAATCGCAGTTGCTATCTAAATCCATTAAAGACAGGAAAATAAATACGCCTATACTTCACAATGAGAAATCTAAGTAGAATCTAAACTATTTCTTGAGAGTGAAAGCAACAATGAGCGGGAAAGGAGGATTCAGGAATAGCCTTCCCAAGCAGGCTTCTATGAAACACTTGAATTACTAGAATGTGTTTGCCTTAGTCTTGCCTAAACATTGAAGAAAATGACAACATAAACCCTGCCATCAAGATTAGTAATTATATACAATAATTACACAAATGAGTAGGTAAGTTGGTTGATTTTTATTCTAAAGTCATATTATATTTTACATTATTTTTGCTCAATAGAAAATGCTATTACCATTGAAGAAATGAACTATAAATAAGTTATTCAGATAGCAGAAATTAGCCCTTTAAGTTTATAATAATTATTGATAAAAATTTCCACGAATTCATTCTATCTCAACTTACCCAAGATCAAGTATATAACAGTCTGCTTTTTAAACTCTGCAGGGCCACAACTATAACATAATTAAAACAACCTGTTATAATACAGTGACGCTGTGTGGGCCTCTGGGGTGTAGAGGTCTGTTTGCTCCTATATAGCAAACTATCCCTAGAAACTCCTACTTCCTACCTCCCACTTTCCTAATCCCGGAAGAATTGGAAGTTGTCAGGGGAAACCAGAAAGCTGAGAAACAAGCTTGTTAAATCAGTAACCTTAACAATACACATAATTTAAAGTCAAGAGGCTCTGCTCTGAGGTCTGCAATACAGGGACTCTCCAATCTCAAAGCACTGGTGCAATAATAGCTGCCATTTCCTTGTGAATCAGAGGTCATCTTAAACTTATTTGCAAGCTCAGAGCTGTGTTTTGGGCGAATGTCACGTATTTTGGAAAAATGACCTGATTGCAGCATTCTGTGTCAGATCCCGTAACATGGGAACAGGAGAACACACTATTCTAAACAGAAAGAAGAGAAGAATTATCTATTCGTAAATTGTAACCTTTTTGCTAAGTGGAAGTAAGATGTTGCTTTAGGAAAGAGAAATCATTAAAATGCACCAACAAAATATGATCATTTATATCTTTAAAAAAGGACCCCATCTTCCTTGTTTGTAAGCTCATTAACAGAGAACTATTATGGGCAAAGGGCTTATACCAGAATTTGTAAAGAATACCAACAAACCATGAGGAGGGGTTGGGGGAACAGACAAGTGAATAGAAAAAGAGAATAGGTACTTCATAAATGAGGAAAACCAAGCGGTTAATAAATATACCACATGGCATTCAATTTCATTAGAATCAGAGAAACACAACTGTAAACCACAAGGTGCCAATAGGCATCCACTAGATTGACAAAAACTAAGGTAGTGACAATTTCAAGGGTTTGCAAGAATGCACAGCAACAAGATCTCTCACAAACAGTCACTGAAATTATAAAATAGTGTAATCACTTTGGAAAACCACCCGACATTATCCAGAAAAGATGAAGATACATCTTTCATTAGCAAAATTCTATTCCTCGATATATACCCTTGAGCAGCAGTTCTCAAACTCTGATCTCAGAACCCCCTTACACTCTTAAAAAACTGAGGACCTCAAAGAGCTTTTGTTTATGTTGGTTATGTCAATCAGTATTTACCTATTAAAAATTAAGGTTAATTTTAATTGAAAATTAAGAAATTAAGAAATCTGAAAATCTTTTGAAAATACTAATTTAAAGATAACAGTAATAGATTACACAACATACACAGATATTTAGTCAACATAACGTTTTTTTATGAAAAACTATTTTACAAAGTAAAACAAAAATAAATGAGAAGTGTCATTGTTTTACATTTTTGAAAATTTTTTTAATATCTGGCTTGATATCTATCTTAAGAGATGGATTCTCTTATCTGCTTCTGAGTCAGTCCCTTGAGATATCACATTACATTTAGCCTCTGGAAAACTCCACTGTACACTCAAGAAAGAAAGAGAGCAACAAAAGGAAATAAGATCATAACATCTTAGTATTATTATGGAAATAGTTTTGACCTTGTGGATCTCCCTAGGGACCTCCAGGGCTCCCTGCACTTGGCATCAAAGCCCAGCTCTTTAACATAGTAGCTCTGTCAGACATGTCACAGCTCAGACATGTCACAGCTCTGACAGAGCTACTACGCTGAAGAGCTGGGCTTTGACGCCAAGTCTTTTTTAGCCCAGCAGATTTCTGTTGTTGTTATTTTGTTTCCTCACTATTACTAGAAAATAAAACATTTAGGCAACAAGGAAAAAGATGCTAACTAAACTTTCTCCTAGTTGACCCAATTAGACACAAATGAATGCTTACTGATCTGGAAGAATGGCTTCTTCATCCAAAGAAAACTTTCCTTGAATCCCATGACATAGTTCAGGTGGTACACCCACTGGCTGTGGAAAAACGCATTCCTGATTATATATCCAAAAGAATGGAAATCAGGGACTCAAACATATTCTTGGACACCGATGTTTACAGTAGCATTATTCTTAATAGCCAGAAAGTGGAAACAACCCAAGTTCTCATCAACAGATGAATGGATAAACAACATGGCGTATGTACACAAAATGGAGTATTATTCAGCCATAAAAGGAATGAAATTCTGACACATGGATGTACCCTGAATACATTATGCTAAGTGAAATAAGCCAGACACAAGAGGACAAATACTGCATGATTCTACTTATATGAGGTACCAAGAAGAGGCAAATTCATAGGGACAGCAAATAGAAGAGAGATTACTAGAGGCTGGGAGGAGCGGAGAATGGAGAAGTATTGTTTAATATTGTTTAATGGGTATACAGTTTCTATCTGGGAAGATGAAAAAGTTCTGGAAATGGATAGCGGTGATGGTTGCACAACATCGTGAATGGACTTAATGCCACAGAATTTTACCTACTTAAAAACAGTTAAAATGGTAAATTTTTTTTCTACTTTACCAAACATTTTTAAATGCATTCTCAATTAATTAACCAAATAATGAACTAACTGAAAACACTTCATGATGGCAAAAAAGACCATACCTCTGTGGAACCTGTCTGATACAGCTCTAAAACGAAGTCGTGCAGTGGGTGATGTTTCCCCACAAATAAGACATCGCCTCCAAGACTATTTCTTCTAGCTGGGGGAAAGGAAGAAAAGAATAAAGATCTAACAATTATACCTACAAAAGCAACTTTTATGAGAGTAAAATAGGAAGCACCTAAATTTTAAAAACTTAATTATAAAGTTCACAAAAAATAATAGACCTAAACGTGTGATGCATCTCTGTAGAAGAAACAAAGCTTTGACAATAAAGTTTCGAAGATCAATGACTATCAGAAAAAAATTATCCCTAAAAGATACCTGAATATAGTCTTGCAAGATAAGGGACAAAGTTTTCTTATTTATACGGAACTTAATTTCTTACTATAAGAAACATATAGACATTCTCTGAGGAAATACAAATAAATTGCATCATCTAATAACAAAGATTATTCTATGGATGGTTCATAATTATTTCTATAGGTTTATTATACTAGTATTAAATAAATTTTCCAACAAAGCCCAGCTTTACAATTTCCCAATACTTTAACTGTCACTATTAACGACAAAATGCCACCTTTTGTGTAAAATAACATTTCAAGTTAGCAATATGAGGGCAAATGCTTTTGTTTCAACCTAACCTTTCAAGCAAAGTTATTGTTATTTGGTGGGGATGAAGGGAAGAAGGGAGATGGAGGAAATTAATAATACCCTCCCAACATGCAAAAATACTTTTGTGTATGCATATTATACAAGAATCAAAGTCTTGGGCCTGCCGGGTGCTGTAGTGGTTAAATTAGCACACTCCACTTTGGTGGCCCAGGGTTTCACAGTTTCGGATCCTGGGCGCAGACCTATGCACCACTTATCAAGCCATGCTGTGGCAGGTGTCCCACGTGTAAAGTAGAGGAAGATGGGCACGGATGTTAGCCCAGGGCCAATCGTGCTCAGCAAAAAGAGGAGGACTGGCAACAGATGTTAGCTCAGGGTTAATCTTCCTCACCAAAAAAAAAAAATCAGAAGATATTCTTGAAGTATTGCTTTTTAATAAATTTAACAAACATTTGTAAGTTAAAAAATTGTATTTAATTACTATGCAACTTATGGATAATAAATTTTAAGAAGCAAAGTTAACTTTTGTCATAAAGAAGTCAAATCAATGATTTATGCCCCCTCTATGGGAAATCTGACAAATGAAAAAAAAAGGTCTAATTTTACTAGGAAATGTAAAGTCTCTATTACACAGACTCAATGTCGACCAAGTGGAAGTATGATCCTTACTCTCTTCTGGAGTGAGGTCTGGGTATACCTCTTCTAGGGCAGCTCGCAGCCTTCGCTCATCCATGAACGGCAACGGAGCAACACCAGGGGAGACAAATGCACACCAAGCGGCCCAGCTATTAGGATCACCTAAATTGCAACTACCGTTGGTCCATACAAACATTTCTAGTAGAATTTCCCTGCTGATATAAAAACATTTTGGAACTGAACTCTATTTAGCCAAATTTCAGATAGAAATACTTCCCCGTGGTGGTAGAAGAAAAAATTCTATTTGTTTTCCATCTTTAAAAGGGTTCATATGGAAAACCACGTTTGCTGAATCTTTACTCTGTGACGACAAAATTTTTAAATTAAATGAACAAGTGGCCACCTGGACACCGGTCTATGTTCTCACCTTACTTATTTACTAGGATGCCTTCGGGCAAGCCAGTAATCTCCTAAGGGCTTGAGCATATCCCTTTATCTTTCTAGGACTTGGTTTCTTCTTTTGTAAAAAGAGATCATTCAACCAAAATACTCAGAAGGTCTGTTCAACTGGAATATGTGGAACGTCTCTTTCAGCTCTAAAATTGCATAGTATTCTGTTTACATTTTAAAACCTAATAATTAGGGCCGGCCCCGTGGCTTAGTGGTTAAGTGCACACGCTCTGCTGCTGGAGGCCCGGGTTCGGATCCTGGGCAGGTACCGACGCACCGCTTCTCTGGCCATGCTGAGGCCGCATCCCACATACAGCAACTAAAAGGCTGTGCAACTATGACATACAACTATCTACTGGGACTTTGGGGAAAAATAAATAAATAAATAAAATTATTTTTAAAAAAAAAACCTAATAATTAATTTATATACAAAAAATTTTTAGACTTGTTTAAATAACTTTGTCCCCGGGAGGGCATGTAGAATAGTGGCTGTTCATTTTTAGGCTGAAAACTGTCCTCTGGAGTGTGCTGGAATTAAGGTCATTATTTGGACCTACACGCATAATTTTCAAAGAATCGCACTGGAATACAATTATCTATTACTACAAAAACATGCAACGTTATTGAAGCATATATATATTCTGCTGTAAATTATTATATATATTATAAATAGTATTTTGGCTAAATAAAAATTTTAAGATAAATAACGAGAAATGCTGACTAGAGCTAAATAATTTTGAAACCACTGCCACTCAAAACTGCTGTATTTGTGACTGTTCCCCTTAAAATGATGAGAAATGAAAGGTTTCCAAAGTTGTCTTTAAATTATTTAGCTACCATATTTTCAAAATTAGGAAACATGTTCAATTTGACTACCTAGTAGGGGAATATATAGATTTTTTAAAGTTAAAAAGAAACTAGGTTCTAGTGTGAATTCTGAAGGTCCAAAAAGTGCTTTGAAGGATTATTAACATCCATTATCTGAGTAAGGCTACTTATCAATTACCGGTAAACACTTATGTAGAAAAAACCTAGGCAGTGGTCAAGTTTTATTTAGTCATACACTTAACAAAATCTGTATCATGCAAAACGACATTATCTAGCTTTTGTTTTCTACCTACTAGATTTAGGATTTAAACAAATCATCAGAAAGACTTTCCTTCAATATCAACTCCAGAATCTAACTCCAAACAGTAAGCAACCTGCAGTGCTAATGACAGCAATAAGGTTATTAAGCTAAAATCAGTCTTCCTGGCCAGGGGAGGAAGGAGTGTCTTACACCCAGATGTGATGACGGTCGTGCCTGAGAGCGAGCTGACAGTAACAATGGCAACAGCAGCTACTCTTTCCTACTTTTTTCCCACTGATTTACCATGTTACACGCATTAGCTCATTCAATCCTCTCAACAACACAGAGGCAGCCCAAGCAGTGGTAATACTTAGGTAAACACAGTGGCCATGCTCTCCAGGTTCAGATCTCAGTGCTGCCACTGTGTGACTTTGATCAAATTACTTAAATTCTCTGTTTATGTAGAAAAATACAGCATTTGAAATGACTATGCTATATTCCTTTAATACATACTAAGCAAATATTATGAAAACACAACATTGCAAAAACATATGTTCAATAAATGTTGAAAAAGTACCCAGATATATTTTATCTTCTATCATTTTAAGATGTATTCAACTTGGGCCGGCCCCGTGGCTTAGCGGTTAAGTGCGCGTGCTCCGCTACTGGCGGCCTGGGGTTCGGATCCCGGGCGCGCACTGACGCACTGCTTCTCCGGCCATGCTGAGGACGCGTCCCACATACAGCCACTAGAAGGATGTGCAACTATGACATACAACTATCTACTGGGGCTTTGGGGGAAAAATAAATAAATTAAAAAAAATAAATTAAAAAAAAAATAAGATGTACTCAACTTAGACAAGAACTTACTTATTATCATGACTTCCGATAAGTTTTAAATACATATGCAGAAATGACTATCTCCTAATAGTACTAAATTTTACCTCAAGAAAGATGTGTTCTTGCTACAGTCTAATAAATAAAAATATTTATATAACATATAAAAATATAGAAATATTAAAGGTCTGAGTTTAAACCCATCCTAAAATTCATCTGGAATCTCAAGAGACCCCAAATAGCCAAAACAATCTTAAAAAATAAAAATAAAGTTGGAGGACTCCCACCTCCTGATTTCAAAACTTACTACAAAGATACAGTAATTAAAACAGTTCGGTACTGACTGGCACCAGAACAGACACATTGACCACGTGAATAGAGAGCCCAAAAATCAACCCTCACATACATGGTCAAATGACTTTCAACAAGGGTGCCAAGACCATTCAATGGGGTAAGGGCAGTCTTTTCAACAAATGGTGCCGGGAAAATGGACATCCACACACAAAAGAATGAAATTAGACCCTTACTTTATACCATATACAAAAATGAACTCAAGATGGATCAAAGACCTAAATGTAAGCTAAAACTAGAAAACTCAGAAGAAAACAGGGAGGAAGCTACATGACATTGGATTTGGCAACGATTTCTTGGATATGACATCAAAAGCACAGGCAACCACCACCAAACAGCACAACAAAAATTAGACTTCATCAAAATTAAAAACTTTTGTGCATCAAAGGACACTATCAACAAAGTGAAAAGACAACCCACACAATGGGAGAAAATACATGCAAATCATATATCTGATAAGAGATTAGTGTCCAGAATATATAAAGTATTCCTACAATACAACAAAAACCCAATTCAAAAATGGGCAAGGGACTTGAATAGATATTTCTCCAAAGAAGAGACAGAAATAGCCAATAAGCACATGAAAAAAAGGTTCAACATCACTAATCATTAGGAAAACGGAAAGCAAAAACACAGTGGTCACCACTGCACACCCATTAGGATGGCTACTATCAAAAAACAGAAAATAACAAATCTTGGCAAGGATGTGGAGAAACTGTAACTGTTGTGCATTGCCTTCCTTTTCCTCTGGATGATTTATATTACATTGATATACTCAGCAAGTCATCTGCATGCTTATATATTTACTTATTTATTTAAAAAATCCAGGCAAGGATTTATTTAACAATCACTTACATAAATATATTTACTTATTTATGTATTTATATTATTACTTTACTGCCTCCCATTCTCCTATGTCTCTTCTCCTTCCAGTTTAATCAAAACATCCTCCACAAAACACGTTCAAAAACAACCTAAGGCCCCAATCCACTTACATATAACAAAATATGACCACAACACTTACACAACCCCAATCAATAGGTTGCAATTCTCATTATCATTCCACTAAAGTAATATGAAATTTCTGTTACTACATAACCAAAACTCAACCCTAAAATCTCATAAAATAATGATTTTCAATTTATAAATTATTATTTATCCCCCTTTGTGCCACAATTCTCTTTGAGTCATTTTACTGGTCATCTGCATCACAGGGAATAATAAAGGAAAAAGAGTGAAAACATGATTTTACCAAACTGCTTATTATCCTAGAAAAATATATGGTGGAAGAAAAGGTTAAAATAATTTGCTGAAAGGGGCTTAGGTGTGAAATAATCGTTGGCTCACTGTGTGAGAGACTTCTCCACTGTGTTTTACATTCAGTCATCATCACACATTTGGTGAGTGATAAACAGTAGCTTAAATTTAGTACTAATTTTATATTGTCATTCTTACAAAATCTGTGAACAGAAAGAATGAGAAAATAGATATGTAAATAATAAATAAACTTTAAGTAATGATCAACGCCAAGTATTTAAACGAAATTTCTAATACTTTTTTCAAAAGTTTCCATAGAGTATAAGTGAATCTCCACATGGACACTTCATGTTTCTACAACTCTCAGCAACCTCAAAGGTGTCAATGAGCTACTGATGGAAGGAGCATGTCCCACATCCCATTAATTAATCACAAAGGAGACAAAAGATATAATCATTAATCTATTTCAACTCAATTTACTGTTTATCAAAATGCTACTATTAAAATCACTGTTAATCATTGCTAATCCCAGGTTAGATGAAAAAATATCAAAATTTCACATATAATCTTTAAAATACTTATCTTTTACAGAAATTCTTTCATCCCATAAATCATGTCTGCTTACAGTTTACCAAAAGGAGAAAATTATTTTAACCAAAAGGAATAATGTCTAAATTTTACCTTGCCAGGCATATTTCTTACCATTTAAATCAATAGCAAAATCTTCAGGGTAGAAGTCAATTATACTACACTCCTGTATCAGGGAGAAAAGCAAAGATTCAAAACAAAAGTCACATATTTCTGTTATAAAGAATTTGATACAACTTTCATTCGAGTTATCAGGCCTGATAAGAAAATGAAGTTTCACTCCTTTTAAAAAATGTTATTAAGATATCAGGTCACTAATCCCGGGCCTAGTAAAAACAAAATCAACAATTTTATTTTAAAAGATGAAAATAAAAAGGTCTTATTATAAAAGAATTTTAGAACTGACGACTGTGGGCCCAAGACAGTGAAGAGTTTATTAACTCTAATAATTCCTACTTCTCAGCTGGGTGTCACTCTTTCTAGCTAGGACACAAAACACACGCAGCGGTGACTGCAGGTAAACCAGCCTTCATGCTCTGGTACCCACCACACATGGCTGGAACCAAGAAAAATAATGACTTACAGGTATGCTGAGAACAAAATGACTGTTATAAGAATTTCTCCCAAACACACATCAATTTTATTTACTGGGTAGGGTACTGATGGCCAAGGAAAGCAGGGAAAAAAAAAGTAGTAAAAAATATACAGAAGAATCCAAATACTTTTACTTTGTTTCTGGACTTCACTATTGTAACTATAAGATGCAAAAGCAATTGTGACTAGTGCTAGCAAAATGTACGACAAAAATCCAGTTATCAACACACTCAAAAACTAAGACACTCACAGGATCACTCATGAGCTTCCGCCACGATGGAGGTAGGAAGTTACCACTTGCAGCTGGAAAAACTCCCATAAGTTGTTGCAGTGGTGTAAACTGCAAGAAAGAAAAAAAGTTTAAGATAAGACACAATTTTTATCTAAGCCAAAATTCTACAAATGTTATGGCTCTAAATACTCAAGCTTACCGGTTTAGTACCCTTCTCAAAATCAGAAGGCATGTCTGCAATACCTTCAAAGTCTGAAGCAAATGGTGCATAATGAAATGGATAATACCACTTCCAGGAAGCACAGCCCTAAAATCAGTAAAAACAAACAGAAAACAACAACAAAAACAAATCTATGTTAATGATGGACACGGTAAAGACAAAAAAATTAAACTATCAACCTATAATATTCTATTGATAAAACATATGACTTTTGGTATACATGCCATATATTATTTTTTTTCCATGAGTCCTAAAAGATGTTTGGATTAAATCTAAACTTTTACTTCGTATCGACGGCTCCTTGATTTACAAAATACTGCAAAGCATCTTTAATAATCAGTAGTTAATACCAAACTTTATACTAACAAACACAATTTGGTGAAGATTTTTATCCTTAAAATGTGTTTGGTGACATTTCCTTCCAACTCGAGAGCTGCTATCATCCCATAAAATGAAGAACAACTGCAGCTGACACTCACTGAGTGTACAGGTGGGTAAGGGACATCACTAGAAGAGTGACTGAGAGTAAAAGAGCCAAAAGTTTCATTTTACAATTCCCTATTATATTTTCATGTGACAACATTCTCTTTACTTTAAAAATATTTAAGTAAACCAATCAAAAAGAAAAAACAGTAAGTTATACTCAAAGAAAAGAGAAGCCTTCCTGAAATGAGTTTTGACTCTGCGCCTAGTGAATTAAAATCCTTAGGGTCAGAGCCGGCCCAGTGGCACAGCAGTCAAGTTCACACGTTCCACTTCAGCGGCCCAGGGTTCGCCGGTTTGAATCCTGGGCTCGGACCTACTCATCGCTCATCAAGCCATGCTGAGGCGGTGTCCCACATACAAGAACCAGAAGGATTTACAACTAGGATATACAACTAGGTACTGGGAGCTTTGGGGAGAAAAATGTTGAGGGTCGGAGTAAAACACGAAATGAGAATATTTTACAATTGATACTTAGTGTATTAAATTACTTTCTACTTTCCAACAAACTTCACCTATTCCCAAGTCACATCAAATTTGCTTCACTCCCCAAGCACGAAACCAGGTATTATCAGTGCTACAATCCCCTATATTTCCGCCTAATCTCTCACCAATCTGACATCTCATTTATCAAAAGCTTTAAGTCAGATACAGATTACTCCAATGAGAATGCACTTCATGTAACATCACTACACTATATGGAGGAAATGGGAGCATTCAAATTCCTTTCAAATTCTTACCAGTTATTTTCCAGGCTTTTGTCCTTTGTTCAGCCATTTAGCGACTGTGTATTAGTTACTCTGTTATTTTTTATTCCAATTAAACAAAACAATAAACTTGAATAATTTTAAAGACCAAGTACTCTCAACCACAGTATTTAACGCTGAAATTCTTTAGCATAACAAAAATTAGCTTCGTTTATATATTAACACCTAAGGAGCTTCAAAGGCTTTACAAACAAATCTTATTTAAAGTAATGAATTTCTTTATAGGAAGCTTGAAAATATGATTCTGGGTTCAATTTCAGAATATAGCTCAACAACACACACTATTATAGAAATAACTATTTTCTTAAAATGATTAACTAGACATTTAGAGGAGAATATTCATTTTGTACCTGGTAATAATATCGAAGAACCCAGCAGAGCCCTTCAACGTAAGACTGTACAATTTTACGACGGAATTTGTCATCAGCTGCATCAACGTCAAATTTGTTCTTGTAGTACCGCTGCTTCCACCCAGCTTCCCAAAGCCTAAAAATCAGGCAAAGCCAGTTCATGTTGAATTAATACACTTTCAGTAACTAGCTACCAATTTATCATCCAAATCAATTTATACTTAATAGCCAGGTAAAATGTAAACGAGTTAAACAGTAATATTAACATAGCTTCATTTAATTATTTCTAAAAAGTCCACTTTCACAGGATTTATTATCAACTTAAAGATAGTTAAACGTTAAAAACTCAAACACTGATTCTACAAAGATCATTACAAAACTACAGTAAAAAAAAAAAGAGAATAACCATTTATTAAAGTAGATACACAACACTTGTTTGCTCAGATTTTCATACTGTTTTACATGTTTTTTTGATTGTAGAACAATTCTAAAACTACATTTTAAGATGCAAATACTGAAGATATTTTATATAGTTCAAGTTTCTCAGTTTGTTAAAGTATATCTAAATTACACAAAGAAAGTCAACTAAATTACTTTTTTAAAAAAGAATAATCTAGAAGCCAGGCAGAAATTATGTATATACCTACTCTCCCTATCCTTGGGCCTTCTCCATCATTCAGCAAAGCATTGTTGGCATAAGTGAAGGACATGGACACACACACACACGTTCTGGTAAAACCTAGAAGGAGGTCATCAATTCACTAAATTTTCATTAATCACTGAAAATACAATGTGAAAAACCACATTTTCACTCAAAGTATATTTTTTTATTTTTTTAAGTACTCATTTCTCAATCTCTGAAAGATTTAAAGATGCCAAAGAATACTAAAAAAAAATCAAGAATGATCAAGAACATCAGGATGATTCTCCATTAAGGGCTCTTTTCTACCATGTGCCAGATCTTACTAATTAATTGCAGTCATGTTTCAGAATACACCATATCAATTTTTTTATTTACTTTTTTTTTTGAGGACGATCAGCCCTGAGCTAACATCCAATGCCAATCCTCCCCCTTTTTGCTGTGGAAGATTGGCCCTAGGCTAACATCCATGCCCATCTTCCTTTACTTTATAGGGGATGCCGCCACAGCATGGGTTGACAAGCGGTTGAACCTGCGAACCCCAGGCCGCTGAAGCGGAGTGCGCACACTTAACTGCTGTGCCACCGTGCCGGCCCTTACACCATACCAATTTTAACTTTGCCCCCATGCAAAAGATTTACAGAACATCAATTAGGAGAAATATCTTCTATCCATAATGTTGAATATCACTATTTTACAGAAACTACTAATGAAATAAATGCTAAGAACTCCAAGCATTTCTTGATAGAAGCAATTCTACTTTGATTATCTTCAGCACCAAAATTAAACAATAAAGTACTAAAAAAAATCAAGTTAACTATTAAGCTGATATTGATCATGATGGCTACATGGTAAAACAAAAAATATACTCCAAGAGTTGCAGAAGCAGAGGATAAAAACTCAGATCAGGTAGATGCTCAATCACAAGTCACCACAGATCTCTGAATCTGTCATCAAAAGATGTTGGGAAAATACAGAACCAGACATCACACTTCTGAAGTTTCTAATCATAAATACAAACACATCATCCACGTCCTATAAAAGAAGCATGAGCTGTGAACCACTAATGTTTAACTTTCAAATAAATCATTTTGCAAAATTCTAAATGAGTTACAATTATTGAGGTTGTTGGCCCTTTGCACTTGAGCCCAGGGTTCAAATCCAGATTTAATCACACAAGAAGCTGTTAAATCTTATTATATAATGATCTCAAACTTCTGTATAAATTAAAGAATCCAATTTTCCTATATAAATTTTCCTATATAAATTTTAAGTATATAGCTAATGAGAATCTTCTCTGTCATGAAATATAGTTGGTGCATATGCAAGTTCGTGGTTTTTAAAAATACATTTATCTCTTAACCGAAAGCCTTTTGCATATTTCATTTTAAAGAAGAAACTTTTCAATTGAGATGATTAAAACAAACTATATCAAGTAACCAAATGTAACTGAACTTTCTGGGTTAAGCAGCTTGAAAATTTAATCTCATAACAGTAACATTCAGATCACATAGAGCTAAACACTTCATGTCTAGCCGATCTAGTGCCTGGTCTCAGAGGGAAAAGTGGCTTGGAGGACGAAAACCAGCATGCATACTAATCTAGATACTTAGGTTTAACAGCTATAGCTTACACATCTCACTGGAATTTACTGACTACCCTAACCCTCCACATTAATTACTGGAGGATAAAAAGATCACAGGCAAGCATCTGAAGGCACTGCTGCTCTAAGCTAAATAGCATTAATTAGACGGCATCTATTTCAGCAATTTGCTAACAAAGTGCTGCCAAAATATGGCTTCACCTGACGTTATCCTCTGGTTCAGGTTCACTGTCACTGTCTTCTGCTTTTCGCTTAATTTCTCCTATCGGAGACGAGGAGCCATCAGAAGTGAAACTCGTATTAGGAGATACTGAAGGACTCTGTAGACAATTATGACATTACAGAGGAAGGATTTAATTATTCATTTCACATAAGAAGTTACATCCAACTACTGTTACCACCATGCTCCACAGTAATACATTTTTTTTAAGCTATTAAATAGATATGGTAAATATATTTAGAAAGTATAAAGACTGATCTTGGCCTACTCTACCTCTCCAAAATAGAATAATATAGTACCAAGCCTCCTACGCTTAAACTCAAAAGAATCTGAACATTAAGGTAAAAACTGCTTCAGAACAAATAAGAAAAACTTAATTTCATAGATTTTTTTTTTAATTATAGGACTTGAACATTTTTTTCCTTTGGTGGTTCCCTGGTGTTATGAATTTGTGATCACTTTCCACCAATTAACTAACAAAGCTGCAAGGGGAAAAATATATATATATGTATATAAATTAATACATAAAATACTCAATGCTGGTGAGAATAAAGTTAGATGTAAGTGGTTCAACCTAGTACAACCATTCCAGAAAGCAACAGTTTAATGAGACTCCGCCAGATATCTGTTAAACTATTTTATACATGTTGTTTTAAAATTCATTGTACAAATAAAATCTATTAGTCATCTTAGAAAAATGCAGCTTTTATTATTATTTCAAAGACTTGGATACCACTTTAAATTTACCATTATCTTCCCTTTGTACCTAACTCAATGAACATAGTAGCACCCTAAAGTATTTTAATATTTAACTAAAAAATTAGGGGCAGCTTGGTGGCATAGTGGTTAAGTTCACACACTCCACTTCAGCGGCCCGGGGTTCACAGGTTCAGATCCCGGGCGCACAGCTACACATCACTCAGCAAGTCATGCTGTGGTGGCATCCTACATACAAAATAGAGGAGGATGGCATGGATGTTAGCTTAGGGCCAAACTTACTTCCTCAGCAAAAAGAGAAAGATTGACAACAGACGTTAGCTCAGAGCCAATCTTTCTCACACACACACACACACAAAAATTAAAATGTTCTGCAACTTTAATGTTAAATGACCAAAAACCTAAGTGGCAGAAAATGTTTTCATGGTAAAGTTTTTCTTCTGTTATTCACAGTGTATTAGATATTTCAAGTAAATTATTTTTAAATCGAGAACTCAGGAGCCTATTTTAATGATACTGTAACTAAAACCTCAGCATGAAGGTAGTTCACACCAAAGGCCAAGAAAAGTTACAACAAAGCAAAACCATATTTCACATAGAGCTCACAACACTTTCCTTTAATAAATGTATAATATCAATTTTATTCATGATACTGTATGGCTAATACTATCAAAAAAAAAAAGAAAAGAAAAAAGAAAACAGGGGCCAGCCCTGTGGCCTAGTGGTTAAAGGTCAGCGCGCTCAGGGCTGGCCCCGTGGCTTAGCGGTTAAGTGCGTGCGCTCTGCTACTAGCGGCCCGGGTTCGGATCCCAGGCGCGCACTGACGCACCGCTTGTCCGACCGTGCTGAGGCTGCGTTCCACATATAGCCACTAGAAGGATGTGCAACTATGACATACAACTATCTACCGGGGCTTTGGGGGGGAAAAAAAAAGGAGGAGGATTGGCAATAGATGTTAGCTCAGAGCTGGTCTTCCTCAGCAAAAAGAGGAGGATTAGCATGGATGTTAGCTCAGGGCTGATCTCCCTCACAAAAAAGTTTGGCGCACTCCGCTTTGGCAGCCCAGGTTCGGTTCCTGGACGCAGAACCACACCACTTGTCTGACAGTAGCCATGCTGAGGTGGCGGCTCACATAGAACTAGAAGGACTTATAACAAGAATATACAACTACGTACTAGGGCTTTGAGGAGGGGGAAAAAAAGAGGAAGACTGGCAACAGATGTTAGCTCAGGGCAAATCTTTCCCAGCAACAAAAAAAAGAGCTCTAAAAAAATTTTGGATAATGAGAGCTACCTTAAAATATGTATTCAGATATATTCCACGTCTGAGTTGGAGAGTGAGAGTTTAGGCAGTGAGGAGTACCTGTATTTGACAAACTGAGGAATACTATCCTGCAAAATGCCCATAACTGACCCCTGGGAGGAAAGGGGAAATACGGCAGCAAAACCACCGTCTTCTCTTGCTCTAGCTATGAGATATTTGGATGTCCTGTCATGCTTCTAGCACCATCACCACCCACTACCTTTGGGGAAGCAGGAAGCACTGTGGCCCGACTGCATTAGAGAAACACTGCAGCCACTTAGCTATCCACACTTACATGTATGTTCTTTTCTTTCACATCATTTAGATATTTTCATATTAATAAGGATTTAACAGAGTTAAAGATATCTCAAGGCAAAAGAAATTGAGAAAAACTATAAAACAAAACAACTCCAGGCTAAGTGATAAAATTCACACACAACTGTAAGAGGCATCTGAAAGTCACCACTCTTCAATGCTACATAAAAATAAGTTACTTACAGAATTATTCTGCATCCTCATTTCATAGGCTGCTTGTCTCGGATTATTGGCTACTTGAGAACCTGGTGAATTTCTTGAACCCGAGGCATGAGGGGTTAATATTCCACCAGGAGTGAAAGCTGGTTGATCTCTCTAACATAAATGGAAAGGAATGTAGAAATTAAAATTAAATCACAACACAGTTAGATGACAGGAAGAAATGAAGGCAATGGAAAAGAGTCCCTGCTGTAAGCTCTTTAAAGACGAAATGGATTTCCGTTAACATTACAGGGTTGTCTACAGTTTGATTTGATGGTAACTTACCCTGTAAACAATAGTCTGTAATATTTAATAACTCTGCTATAAAAGTACATATAATACACTTTTCTGATACATAGAAGCTATTCAAATCTCATTAGGTTATTGCCTTATGTTCACTTACAATTTCAAAACGCATTCAAGACACAATTTTAGGCAAATAAAGATAACTATTAAGGTAAAAAAATAAGCCAAGAGTTTGATTTATACTTAGGAAATACAACTTCTATTTATCCTTCACCTTGATGGAATTTAACTCTTTGTTTCCAATTCGTCAGAGCTATGATTATAGCTACAGTAGGTGACAGTCACGGCTGACTGATAAAAGATATTTTTTAAACAGACACTGACTGAAAGAAAATAATAATATATGAGGTAGACATCAGACACGCCCTTCCCTATCTAAGTGGTTCTGAACCCACCTGCAACAATAAACAACTCTACTTTTCTCCCTTATAGGTTCCTGAAATTGCTCGATTCTAATAAAATATAATAATAAAAGGTAGTCCCCAAACTCCATTTGTTTAAAATCCAGTAAGGAAGACAAGAAAAACAAAAACTTAGGAAGTTAAGTGACTATAAAGTGTTATGCAATTAACTAAGAAAACAAATATCACAAGCGAGAAGCACTCGAGTTAAAAGGAAGGACTGCTCAACCTGGATTACAAGCGGAAGCAATAGGGAGGCCTCGTGGAAAACGTAAGATGGGAGGGAGCCGTGAAGTCAGAAACCCATTGAGAGGGACCAAACAAAGGCAATGCTCTGAGTCAGGAGGGACCTGGTATATTTAGAAGACAACTGGGGAAAGCAGGGTGAGAACTTGACCAGATCATAGTATGCTCTGCACGCCAGACTAAGACAGAACTGGATTCTGCGGGAACTAAGGAGTCACTGGTAATTTCTGAGCAGAGAAACAACAAAGTTTCGAGTGTTGTGTTCTAGGAAGAGTAACCTGACAAGGATATAGACAGAGTGTAGTAACTTTCAAGAAGATACAAAGACCTAACTATTTTTATTACAAAAACAATACCCAATTACCGTAAAAAATTCAAATAGCTAAGTGCTACCCGGCCCCTCTGGCCCATCAAGTGTATCCCCTCAGACTCTAGAGCTTAGAAAGGACTTCTTTAAAACTGACACCAGCATTCTTTCTCCAGGTAAGAGGCAGCTGGGTAGACATTATGTCCCTAACAAACTACTGGATAAGGAATAAAAAGCTATCTTCCTCCCAAATTGTAAATGTATGTTATTGCCAATCTGATGAAATTAATTAAAACTCACCTTCATTCTCTTTCTCTTTTCTTTCTGTCGTCTTCTAAAACTGTCCTAAAAGTATAAAATCCACATATTCTGTCAAATAATTACACAAAAATGTAAGAGTTAAACATTACCAGGAATGATTTGGGAGACAAAGTTTTAAAGGAAGACCCCAGAAACGTAACTAATTAAACTAGGCAATGGACTATATGTTCAAAGTGTTGCTTATCAGAACTTTAGATAGACAGAGAGCATTCTAAATTGAGTTTAGATACACTTTAATTATTCCTCTTAATTTTTTTCAGATAGTTTTTGATATCATTTCAGGAAAGAATGCAAGAGTCATAACAAAGACCCTCTGTTTTACCCTGGAGCAAGTAGCCCACCAATACGGACAAGATACAAATAAGCAACTCCCCACTTACTCTGGGCCACTCAAAGGCCTCCTTTAGCCCAGAAAGCATTCCTCCCACGCCCAAGTTTCTGTGAGCATCAAGGCACTGAGACGACAGCTACGGTGGCCAGGGCTGCTGCTGTGGACTGAAACAGCGGCCAGCAGGTCCTGTACTGACTGTCATTCTACCAGCAGCTGCACTTCCATCACTTCCAAGTCAGTACTGCCACCTGCAATATAACACCCTATTGAGATCTGAACTTTGTGCTTTCTGCCAGGAGAGGGGCTGAATGCTGGACACATGGTGACTGACCACCTTAAAACCTCCTCAGACAGCAACACCACCAATTCCTTTAATCAAGCTTTTGCCCCATCTTTAAACTCATCTAGGTCACCAATGACCCACAGACTGTGAAATCCATTACTCAGTTTTCAGTCCGTATCTGACCGTGACTCTTCCTTCTTGATCCGTGCTCTTCACTTGGCTTCCAGGACGCTACACTCACCTGGTTCTCCTCTTTCACTCTTGCTGAATGCCTTCACTCCTCAACTTCCCAACACCTTAACATTGGCGTTCCTCTTCACCCAGTACTTGGACCTCTCACTCTCATGGGAGTGATCATCTAGTCTCACGGCTTTAAACACCATCTACGTGCTGATGACTCCCCAGTCAGGACCTCTCCCCACTCAACATCTCCACTTGGGTGTACAAACTTCACATGCCCCAAATGGCATCCCCACCCCTAGCTCTGTGCCTCCCAGTCTTCTTTATCACAGCAGCTCAGACCATTTTTCAATTGCTCAGACAAAATGCTTTGGAGTCATTCTTAATAGCTTTCCTTCTCTCACCCCTAGCATTTAATTCACCAGCCAAATCCACTAGTTTTACCTTCAAAACATGTTCAGAATCCAATTACCTCTTATCAATCTCCACTGCCACCATGTTGGCTCCCTTGGATTATCGCAAAAGAGCCTAATTGGGCTCACTGTTTCTATCTTTGCCTCCATACAGTTAGCCTCAACAGGGCAGCTAGAGTGATCCTTTTATAATATGTGTCAGATCTTGTCACTTTTATACTCAAAACCCTCCACTGATGCAGAGTGAAAGCTCAAGTTCTTATAACGACCTATAGGGTCCTACCAGATCTGGCCCTCCACCATCTTTCTGACCTCCTCTCCTACCCCTACTACTTTCCCTTTGCTTCCTCTCTGCCTGTCACACTGGCTCCTTGCTGTTCCCTGAACATCCTGGGTAAGCTCCTGCCCTAGAGCCTTTGCACTGGCTGTTCCTTCTGTCTGAAATGCTCTTCCTGCAAACACCTGCATGATTACTCCCTCATATCCTTCAAAGTCATCTGTCAGTGAGGCCTTCTCTAGTCATCTTTTCTAGAACTGCAATGTCCTCATGTCCACCTTCCCAGATATTTCCTCATCTGCTTTTTTCTTCACAGCACTTATCACTCTCTAACACATTACACACTTTACTTAGTTTTTGTGTTTATTGTCCATCTCCCACGGAAGAATATCAGCTCCATGAGGTCAAGAATTTTTGTCTGCTTTTTTTCTTTAGTTTTTTGTTGTAGCAGTAACACTCAGAATACTATTTGGCACACGGTAAACACTTAATAAATATATGCTGAATAAATGAAGAAGATTTGCAAGACAAAAGGCAAACATCAAAGCTCATAAAATAAAAAGCATCATATTTCTGACCTAACTGCTCAATTTTAATAATAAATATTGATGTATTCCTCTTTTACCATGTATTCTGCTGGTCAGTTAAATACCTATTTCTAAGGGTGGTAGTTACACATAAGCAAAATAGGTATACCTGGTTGGACTTTACTGATCTTTAATTTTTGTGTGCTATGAACTTCTTTGGAAGTCTGTCAAAAGCCGGAGACACACTTCCTGGGAAAATACACACACCTAGATACTATCATATTGAATTTCTGAGGGTTCATAAATTTCACCGATGTCCAACTATGCTGACAAACATCATATGATGTCAGGGATACCAAAAACGATCCAAAGCTTTAAAATGCCCTCTCTGCCAGGCCAGCTGGAAACTTTATTACTCAAATCTGAAGCACTCTGGTATCTATCAAATCCCATACATCCCACTCTAATGGCAAATATCACCAATACTTAATAGTACAGAGTAACCTAAAACCACATAAAAGGACTGTTCTAACGTGAGGCTTTTACACCAAGTACTACACCGTCTGTGTAGCTTTTTCTTAAGCATAAATGGCAGCAGGTCAGGTGGAGCCACCATAATTGTTGAAGGCTTAGTTAAAAATGGCTGTCCTGATAGACATTTGATATCCTAGACAAAGTCAGTTATGCTATTTAAATTTTACATGTGAAAAATTCTTGCCATCACAGAACATTACCAAGTACCAAAGGCTTTAAAAAGAACACTTACAGTCTACTCACACTGGTATATAAAATGGTACCCAAGGTTCTAAAAAAGAGATCACTAGCTATAGCATACAAAGCTGAAGAAAATATAAAATCTTGTCAGATGCAATGACATGTTTTAATCTGTTAGGAGATAATGAAGCAATGTAGCAATATGATTATGTTGCTATTTGCTCAAAATAGCCATATGACTTTTTATAAAATCAGTTTCTAAAAGGATTTCCTTCACTCTCTTTCTAAAAAGCTACTATCTGCTCATTTTACCCACTGCTTGCCTCCCTTGCCACTCTTGCACAATCACCCTGCAACCTACTCTGCCTCCAGGCTACTGCCCCTCCACCCCACTAACTCTTCAGGACCTCTGAACCCCTGGCCATGGACTAGGGGCCTATCTCACTCTGACGCCTCCGGCAGCACCAGTGGCTTCTCATCTCTTCAGGGATTTCCTCCCACCTCTCTAGAACTGACTCCCCTTACTCCTTAACATCTACGCTTCTTAAGGTTTCTGTTGGAGGCACTTGAACTCCATACAAAGCTCCAGGGATTTCAACTTCACACTCATGACGTGAAGTATTCTGCTAATGTTCTCAAATCTCCTTCCAAAAGACTTCTGCCCTGAGCTTTACACATATCCATCTAACTGCTTCACGGACTTTTCTCCTCTCAGGTGTCCTTTGACCCCTCCAACTCTGTATCTCCAAAATGAACCTCAATTTCTACCTTGTCCTCACCCCAACCTGCTCTACCCCCACTGCTTGCTGTCTCATGAACGGCCCAACCACACTCCCAACTGTCCAAGCCAGACTGGACTTCTCAGCTAAGCACTCACTCCATCATATGTCATCAATTTTCAAGTGCTTTATTATTTTATTTCTTTCTTTTATGTTTAATTGCTTACTCAGAGCTGCAACCCTCTGCCTAGACTGATGCTATCTAACCCAGAGGCCCCTACACTCCACTACCAGAGTACAGAGTTTCTAGGTCTTCACCTGACTTCCAGAGCATCAACATTTCCTATAAAACATGGCATCCACTAGTTCATCCCCAGCATTCTCCCAGTCTTGGAACCCTCATTTCACATCCCGTTGATCAGACACGTGTTTGGATTTTTATCTTAATCAGGATTATGAAGAGAGAAAAAAATTACAGTGCAATTCACACAGTGTGCAATACACAGTTCCACACAGCAAGCATCACAGCCTTTATAAAATAATCAAAGCACTGGCCACTCATGATTACACTGGCGTTTGATACACTATAATAATATAACAATGCATTCAAAGAGGTTAAAAGTACAATCACAGGATCATCACAGCATATTAGAGACAGGAGCAATTTAGCTACTGCAATAGAAACACTTTACCTCATCATCCTTTCTCTTTTTAAAAATGCTATCCTCAACTTCACCAACTGCTAACATGATCATCTGTACTCTTTGCAGATTGACATAACCACTTTCTGTAAGGTAACCCTGTAAGTGATAAAATACATGTAAAATAATCTTCTTATAAAAGCAAATACTTCTGTTTTGAAATTATTCAAGAATGAATTCACCCCAGTTTTGTGAACCACATTTTTGTATATGTTAACCAAATGGTCAATTGCACCTTCCGTGCCACCAGGAAACAAACATTATGTATTAGGACCAGTACGCACTGTAAGCAAGAAGGCTACAACAGTAGTTTAAAAACCCACACAAACACACATACCGAATCTCTAACGACGGCAGGTGAGGAAGGAAGTCATTTCCCACAAAGCACATGAAGCACATGAAGACCCAGTCATCAGTGCTCCTCTCGACATCAAATGTGAGCGGTAGGCTGGCCATGGTGAGCTCTCTTTCCAAATACTACAACCAAAAAGGAATGCTGCCATTAAAGCTATGAAATGCCACTCTGCTTTAGAGGGCTGATTCCAATGATTATTGCTACATACCTCACGAAGAACATCAAGACGAAGGAAGATAAACTCTCCTTCTGCACAAGGAAGACTATCTGCAAGTTCATCATGCTGCAACAAAAGGAGTAAAGATTAAACAAGTCTACTCTAAACCCTGTAATTTGTTTCCAGCCAAACGAACATTATAGCTTTTTTTAAAGCAAGATCCATTTTAATATTACAAGTACTAAATAAAAAAAGAACTCACCAAACCATTTTAAAATTAAAAATTACCCATAATCCCAATCATACCTAAACCAGGGATCGGCAAATGTTTTTTGCAAAGGGCCAGATAGTAAATATATATATTTTAGCCTGTGCGGGACACACAGGGTCTCAGTTGCATATTCTTTCATGTTTTATTTCATTTTTACAACCTTTTAAAAATATAAAAACCAGGGCCGGCCCCCTGCATAGTGCTTAAGTTTGGCATGCTCCGCTTTAGCGGCCAGGGTTTGCAGGTTCGGATCCTAGGCGTAGACCTACACCACTAGTCAGCCGTGCTGTGGCGGCAACCCACATATAACATAGAGGAAGACTGGCACAGATGTTAGTTCACGGCTAATCTTCCTTTAAAAGTAAAAAATAAAAAAAAAAGTAAAAACCATTCTTAGCTCACAGGCCAAATCTAGAGGGCTGGAGTTTGCCAATCTCTGACGGATAGCCAACCAGTATTTTGATGTGTATGCCTCTAGACCCTTCTCTGTGAGCATACAGTATATTTCTTACCTGCTCTTTTCACTCACTATGTCTTTTAAAGAGGTACCATATTCTTAAAACAGATAGAAACCTCTTTAGAGACTGGATATAATCAAGTGAACCCAAAATATGCAGAAACTAGGAGTAACTGAAAAGTATCAAGAAGTTTCAAGTATCAACAAGTTTAATATATTTGATTTGTAGTTCCTTTTAAGAATAACCATTTGAAACATTACTTGTACAAACAAATCATGTGCCATGGACATTATTACCAATGAGACTTAAGCCTCGTATACTTACAAGCTATGTTAGAAAAAGTGGAGAGTAGAAAGAATGAGCACATGCATGCTTTTGAATGTGTCTTTAAAGAATTTTCAAAGACACATTTCTATGAGAGGGAACAGAGACAGTACGTAAAAAATCTAATCAAAAATAGTCTTCTCTTTATTTTAAAAATGAAGCAACCTGAATATATTTAATGCTGTTCAATTACACACTTAAAAATAGTTAAAATGGTATATTTTGTATTATATATTACAACATAAATGTACCTTGAAAATATAATGCTAAGTGAAAGAAACCAGCCAAAAAAAAACCTATACTATATGATTCTATTCATAGGAAAGTCAGAATAGGGAAATCTATAGAGACAAAAAGTAGCTTAGTGGTTGCTTAGGGATGGGGTAAACAGGGTAGGGGATAAAGGGATGGTAGCTGAAGAGTTCAGGCTTCTTTTTGCGGTGATGAAAATATTCTAAAAAATACTGTGGTGATGGTTACACACATCTGTGAATATATTAAAAAAACCCACTGGATTATAAACTTTAAATGGGTGAATTGGATGGTATGGAATCACATCTCAATAAAGCTGCCTAAAAAATGTAGTAGCCAGCTCCAAAAAAAACACATCATAGTGAAGAAAGCAGAATGTAGGGTCAGGGAGCAACATCGCTTTTGTTCATTATTAATCCTTCCAGCCCTTAAAGCCATGCCTGCATGTTTGCAAAAAAAAAAAAAAGGACTAAATGAAGTAGACGAGTGGAGTGACAGGAAAAAAGCAGGGTAGGAAACCTGGATTTCACCACATGAAAAGAGCACAATTCTACACTATGCAATGTCACCAAAAATTAGACATAAAAATATCCTCACTTATACCTGGACATACAAACTACTAAAAACTAACTTACCAAATAAATTTCTGAAACATCAATTGAGTCTGTGTTAAGGCATTGTTTGAAGAACTTAACTTGTATTAATTGATTTAACCCACACAACCACCCTAGGTGGTACATATATAGCTGATCTTCATTATTTACAAGTTTCATATTTGTGAATTCACCTACTCACTAAAATTTTTTTGGAATCCCAAATCAGTATTTGCAGCATTCTCATGGTCATTCGCAAACATGAGCAGAGCAGTGAAAAATTTCAGTCTATCAACACACACGTTCCAGTTGAGGTCAAACAAGGTGACACTCTGCCTTATTTCAGCTCTCATACAGAAATGACCAGAGGATAGAGATGGTAGGGAGCAGTGCGGTGTAATGCAAGAAGCTCCAGTTCTTTCGAGTTTAGGAGAGTTTAAGTCATTTTCCCAAGATCAGAAAGCTAACGAATGGAGGACTGCATGAGCCAAGGACACAAAGTGAAGAAATTGATGGTTGAATGAATTAATAGTTAAAAGGCTAAAAAAAGAGATAAAACGAGATCATAAAAAATACTTAAACCAAAAGAAGAAGAAATGAAGAACGGAAACAAAAAACAGATGAGACAGAAAACAAACAGTAAGATGACAGATTTAAATCTAACCATATCAATAATCACATTCAACGTAAATGTTCTAAATGCCCCAATTACAAGGCAGAGATTGTGAAAACAGTGTGGCAGTTCCTCAAAAAGGTAAACATGGAATTACCATATGATGTAGCAACTCCACTCATAGGTATATACCCAAAGAAATGAAAGCAGGAATCACTCACAGGTATACACCCAAAGCATTGATGTGGCATACAGATACTTGTCCACCAATGATCACAGCAGCATTATTCACAACAGTCAAAAGGTAAAAATAACCCAAGTGTCCAAACAAAATGTGATAAACACATACAATGGGATATTAGTCAACCTTAAAGAGGAATGAAACTCTGATATATGCTAAACATGGATGAAACTAGAAAACATGCTAAGTGAAATAAGCCAGACACAAAATGCCAAATACTATATGATTCCACTCATCTTAGGTACCTAGAATAGGCAAATTCATAAGACAGAAGGTAGGGGAGAAGGGAGAACGGGGAATTATTGTGTAATGGGTATAGAGCTTCTGTTTAGGATGATGAAAAAGTTACAGAAATGAAGAGTCACAATGGTTTCACAATATTGTAAATGTACTTAATGTCACTGAATTCTAAACCTTATAATGGTTAAAATGGCAATTTTTATGTTGCGTATCTTTTGCCACAATAAAAAAAAAAGGGCAGAGATCATCAAACTATAAAAAAGCAAGACCCAAGTGTATGTTGTCTACAAAAGCAAACACTTTAAATATAAAGACACAAACAGGCTAAAAGTAAAAGGATGGGAATAGACCATGCTAGCACTAGTCAAAAGATCTGGCTACATTAATATTGGACAAAGTAGACTTCAGAGCAAAGAATATCACCAGGGATAAAGAGGACCACTTTATAATGATAAAGGAGTCCATTCATCAAGAAGACATAACAATCCTAAGCATTTATGTACCTAATAAAAGAGCTTCAAAATGCAAGGAGCAAAAACCAATGGAACTAAAAGAAGAAACAGACAAATCCAAAAAATTATAATGGGAGATTTCCACACCCCTACCAATAATTGACAGAACAAGGAGACAGAAAATCAGTAAATGTTGTTCAAGTCTTTCATATCCTATCAACAAACGTGATAACATTTATAGAACACTCCACCCAATAACAGCAGCACATATATCCTTTTAAAGTCAACATGAAACATTTACCAAGACCATATCCTGGGACATACAACAAATCAGATAAGCTTTTAAAAGATTCAAATTATGCAAAGCATGTTCTCTGACAGGGGAACTAAATTAGAAATCAATAACAGAAAAAAAGTCTGGAAAATCCCCCAAATATTTGAAAATTAAATAATACTCTTCTAAATAAGCAATGGGCCAAAGAAGAAGTCAAAGAGGATATCAGGAAATATTTGTTACTGAATGAAAATGAAAACACAGCATGTCATTATTTGTGGCATAGAGTTGAAACAGTATCTAGAAGGCTGTTTATGGCACTCAACACCTTTATTAGAGAAAATGCAATGTACCAAAGCAATGACCTAAGTTTCCACCTTAAGAAATAAGGACAAGAAACCCAAGCTAAACACAAAGTGAGCGTAAGAAACAAATAAGAGCAGAAGTTGATGAAAAAGAAAACAGAAAAACAACAGAGAAAAAAAATCAATGAAACCAAAAGCTAGTTCTTTGAGATCAGTCTAGCCAGACTATTAATGGAACAAAAGAGAAAAGACAAAATTAGTATCAGAAATAAGAGAGGTGACATCACCACATTTTCTATCAATAGTAAAAGGATAATAAGGAATACTATGAACAACTTTTGTCAACACATTTGACTACTCAGATGAAATGGACAAAACCTGTGAAAGTTAAAAATTACAACAGCTCATTCCAAAAGAAACAGACAATCTGAATGGCTCTATATCTACTAAAGAAATTGAATTTGTAGACAAAAACCTTCCCCCAAAACTTCAGGACCAGAAAGCTTTACTGGTGAATTCTACCAAATATTTAAGCAAGAAATAACACCAATTCTAGACACACCCTTCCAGAAAACTGGGGAGGGTATATACCGCGCAGCTCAATCTGAGGCCAAGGTTACCCAAAAACTAAAACTAGACAAAGACATTTCAAGAACACTACAGACAAATATCCTTTTTGAACATAAATGTAAAAATGTAAATGAAGAAATCTTTAGCAAAATGAATCCAACAGTATATAAAAATAATATACCATGATCAAGTGGGATTTACCCAAGGAATGCAAGGCGAATTTAACATTTCAAAATCAATGTAATTCATCATATTAAAAAACTAAAAACAGAAACCATGGGATGAATTAAAACTATAAAACATCTCTAAGAAAACACAAGAGAGAATCTTAGTGACCTTGGCTTTGGCAAAGATTGTTAAATACAATACAAAGAGCGGAAATATAAAAAAAAATATATAAAACAGACTTCATTAAAATTAAAAACTTCTGTTCTTTGCACTGGTAAGAAGTAAAAAGGTAAGCCACAGAGTAGGAGAAAATACCTGCAAAAGATATATCAACACGTAAGAAACTCTACAATTCAATAAGACAAACAACCCAACTTAAAAATGAGCAAAAGATCTGAATAGACACCTTGCTCGAGAAGACATACAGTACGCAAATAAGCACCTGAAAAGATGGTCAACACCATCTGTCATCAGGCAAATGAAAATTAAAACGACAACGAGATAACACTAGACTAGAACGGCTAAAACTAAAAAAGACTAACCAGACTAAGTGCTGGAGAGGGAGTGGAGCAACTAGAACCTGCACACATGCTGGCGGCAATGTAAAATCGTACAACCACTTTGGAAAACAGCTTGGCAAGTTTTTAAATAATCACACACCTACCACACAATTCAACCATTTCACTCCTGAGTATTTTCTCTAAAGAAAGGAAAGCACATGTCCACACAAAGACTTGCACACCAATGTTCACAGAAGTTTTTTTGTTTAATAGCCCAAAACTGAAACAATCCACATGTTCCTCCATCAGGTGAAGGAACAAACAAAATGTGATACACGCACAACACAGAATACTACTCAAAAATAACAAGAAATGAACTATTGATATATGGAAGAACATGGGCGAATTTCAAAATAATTATTCTGAATGAAAGTAACTGAGCCAGGTAAAACAAAGAGTACATATTATATAATTCCATGTATATAAAATTGTAGAAAATGAAAACTTATCTACAGAGTCAGAAATAAATCAGTGGTTGACTAACGACAGGCAGCACACAGTTGTAGGGAGGAATAACAAAGGGCCAGAAGGCATGTTTTAGAGGTGACGCTCATTATCTTGATTATGGTGATGGTTTCATGGATGTACACATATCTCAAAATGTATTAAACTGTACACTTTAAATATGTGCAGTTTGTTGTAGGTCAATAATATCTCAATAAAGCTGCAAGAGGAGGAGGAGAGGAGGGGGAGAACAGAGACGAAAGAAAAAGAAATCACTCTAGGAGGACCAGGATCCAGAGTTCAGAGAGGGCAGTGAAAAAGGAGGTCAAGAAACAATCAAGGAGCATTCCCTAGAACTGAAGAACACAAGTTCTCAGCCTCAGAGTCAGCCAAGCACTGATCAAAATAAACTGAAATTTTAAAAAAATCTATACCGAAGTACATAATCATGAACACTTACACTACCAAGGATAAAGGTCTTGAAAAAGTTCAGAAAGAAAAATAGATCAACTACAAAAGAACGAAAGCAGAACATAGAAATTAAGAGCACAGCCTTCCTGATTTTGACAATGGCTCTGCCATGTATTAGCCAAGTGACCCTGAGTACATTACTTAACCCCTCTGTGCTTCAGTTTTCTCATCTGTAATAGTAATAATAGTAAGGAGTAGTAGTCATGTGGTTGTTATGAGAATTTAATAAACTAATCTATAAAGTGCCTAGAACAGTGCCTGGTATGTGCTAAATACTACATAAGTATCGGTTAAATAAATAAATCACATTAACATTCAACTTCTCATCAAAGGGCCGGCCCGGTGGTGCAACCAGTTAAGTGCTAGCACTCCGCTGCGGCGGCCCGGGGTTCGCCGGTTTGGATCCCGGGCGGGCACCGACGCACCGCTTGGCAAGCCATGCTGTTGCAGCGTCCCATATAAAGTGGAGGAAGATGGGCTAGGATGTTAGCCCAGGGCCAGTCTTCCTTAGCAAAAAGGGGAGGATTGGCAGATGTTAGCTCAGGGCCGGTCTTCCTCACAAAAAAAAAAAACTCATCAAAAATACTGGATGACATAAGTCAAAAGAACAGCACTTTCAAAGATTTGAGGGAAACTAATTTGCAAGCTCAAACTTGATGCCTAGCTAATGACCACTCATGTGTACACGGGTAGAACAGATTCAGAAAACTCACACCCCGCACAGCATTTCTTAAGAATTCAATTGAGAATAAAAACCAAGGAAGGATTTAGGCCAAGAAAGATGATCAGAAAATAGTACCCTCAACTGAAGAAAGGAATTTTTAAAGATTTTATTTATTTATTTTTCCCCCAAAAGCCCCAGTACATAGTTGTCTGTCTTAGCTGCACATCCTTCTCGTTGCTGTATGTGGGACGCGGCCTCAGCATGGCTGGAGGAGTGGTGCCTCGGTGCGCACCCGGGATCCGAACCCGGGCCGCTGGCAGCGGAGCGCACGCACTTAACCGCTAAGCCACGGGGCCAGCCCGAAGAAAGGAATTTTTAAAAATCTCAGGAAGCAGCTTTCCAGAAAGCCTAAAGAACCAGGTGTGACAGCAACAGAAATAAAGACCTCAAGAAGGAGTCTCCAAGAAGAAAGAGGACTTGATAGAATACCTAATAAAACAGCGAGTTTGGATGTGGAGCCGTATAAAGAGGAAAACAGAAAGAGAACACCAAGAAAAAGACAAAAGTAGCACAAGAAAAGAAACAGTATCACAGCATAACTTGAATCTGGAAAGTGACAAGAATTTACAATACTATTTGATTTTTCAGCTTTTAAAACAATCCCATATATAGCCAAAGCCCTGACAATTTAATTTGGGATGCCAACAAGGCAAAAGTACAGCTGGCAAGCTTGGGGTGAAGAGTAAGAGCAGCAGAGATAGAAAAGCTAATACCTAACCTTAGAAAGTGAGAAGTCAAGGGATACTTTAAATAGAAGATGTAATAAAAAAGTACTCAAAGTTATAAAGCTTACCAAGAGAAGAAATAAAGACAGTGATTTATTATTAGGAATGGGGCAGGGGATGCCGCATGAGTGACGAAATCCTCTTTTATCATAGCTAGAATTCAACAGATAGATCCAAAACCAATAAATCAGGCATAATCATGATATCTAGAGACAGAACCAAAACAGTTAAAAATGGTTATCTCTACAGAGTAGAAATGGGATGAGATGCAAGTCAAGTTTGATGGAAGTTTTAACAAAGGAAACCAGCATTCAGTTTAACACTTTCTCTTTGGGAAAAACACAAGGAATACTGAAACTGCCGTCAAAACCAGGCTTTCGGTTCCTCCTGGATAGGAGCTAAGTAAAAATCAAGATCTCACCAACCTCAGCAAAAGAATGCAGTTCACTGTGACTGACGGGCACTTCCTTCAGAAACGAAGGGGCGAGGGGCATGAAGCGCCGCTGAACCTTCCCAATCCAGAAATTCCAAGCACAAAATCGAACTCGGACGGGACCACGGGAACGATAAAGAGAAAACTCAATAATGGCCAGAAGTCGACATACACATTAACAAACAAACAACAAGTATTTCAGTGCATCCAGGAATTCTGAAAACTTCAACAAGCCTTCTGTCCAGCAGTCGGGGCACCTAGAGAAGGGGGCACTTATGAGACTTCTGTCTCGTGCTAGACGTTTCTAAGACGCTGCTTTCACCGTAGGATCTAAAACAGCAACAACAGTCCTTTCACACCAGGAGAAAACCTTTCGAGCACCGGCAGTAAACAACAGAAAGCTCGCCGCGGGGGGTGACTTTACAAGGTTGTGAGAGGCTGGGATCAACACGTGAGCCTCGCTCCCCAGCTAACTCAGCGGACCAGGCGTGCGCAGCCCAACACCTTCGAGCCTGTTCTGAAACCCGAAACGCGCTGCGCCGAGAGAAAACACAGCCGTGGGCGGGGCCTTCCGGGCCGGAAAAAGCCGGCAGGGGAGGAGCAGCCCTCCAGCGAGCACAGACCCCGCTCGGCCCTCGCCCCGCCGAGGCTGCTCTCCCAGGGCCCCGACAACGAGTGTCGGCGACCAACCGCGGGTCGGGCCGCGGCCGCCCGCGGGGCCAACAGAGCAGCGCGGGCCCCGGCGCGGCACCCCGGGGACAGGCGGCGGGTCCCGAGGACCGCGGCCGAGACGCTCTGGGGCTCCGGGCTTGCCACCAGGCACCTCCTCACCTTCTCTTCCACGCAGTCGACAATGATGGACCGGGACTTGCGGCTGAGCCAGCGAGAGAAAGCCGGGCCTCCCATAGCGGCGTCGCGGCCCCGACGAACATAACCACAAGAGACAGGCGGGAGCGGAAGCCGCGGCACCGGGACTTCCTCCCACGTGCGCGCCGTCGACGGGAAGTGATGTCACGGCGCCGCCGCCGCCGGGGAAGCCGGGAAGGAGGCTCGGGACCGGGCTGGTTGTCGGATTCGGGGTTCTACGGCTGACCGGGTGGTGGGGGCTGCGGCTGGCCTCGCTTGCGGCGTTAGCTTTCAGTGGTGCCAGCCCTGAAGCCCGAGGTCGACCTCATGTGAGTCGCGGGGAATCCCGGGCTGCGCCGGCGTCTTGCTTCCCCAGCCCTCGGGTTCCACTGGGGCGGGATCCCCGTGCTGCGCACTCAAAACTGCTGTATTTGTAACTGTTCCCTTTAAAATGATGAGAAATGAAAGGTTTCCAAAGTTGTCTTTAAATTATTTAGCTACCATATTTTCAAAATTAGGAAACATGTTCAATTTGACTACCTAGTAGGGGAATATATAGATTTTTTTAAGTTAAAAAGAAACTAGGTTCTGGTGTGAATTCTGAAGGTCCAAAAAGTGATTTCAAGGATTATTAACATCCATCATCTGAGTAAGGCTATTTATCAATTACCGATAAATACTTATGAAGAAAAAACCTAGGCAGTGGTCAAGTTTTATTTAGTCATACACTTAACAAAATCTGTATCACGCAAAACTACATTATCTGGCTTCTGTTTTCTACCTACTAGATTTAGGATTTAAACAAATCATCAGAAAGACTTTCCTTCAATATCAACTCCAGAATCTAACTCCAAACAGTCAGCAACCTGCAGTGCTAATGACAGCAATAAGGTTATTGAGCTACAATCAGTCTTCCTGGCCAGGGGAGGAAGGAGTGTCTCACACCCAGATGTGCTGACGGCAGTGCCTGAGGGGGAGCCGACAGTAACAATGGCAACAGCAGCTACTCTTTCCTACTTGTTTCCCACTGATTTACCACATCACATGCATTCGCTCATTCAATCCTCTCAGCAACACAGAGGCAAATATTATGAAATATTATGAAAACACAACATTGCAAGAACATGTGTTCAATAAATGTTGAAGAAGTACCCAGATATATTTTATCTTCTATCATTTTAAGATGTACTCAACTTGGGCCGGCCTCGTGGCTTAGCGGTTAAGTGCGCGCGCTCCGCTACTGGCGGCCCGGGGTTCGGATCCCGGGCGGGCACCGATGCACTGCTTCTCCTGCCATGCTGAGGCCGCGTCCCACATACAGCCACTAGAAGGATGTGCAACTATGACATACAACTATCTACTGGGGCTTTGGGGGAAAAATAAATTAATTAAAAAATAAAAAAATAAAAAAAAAAAGATGTACTCAACTTAGACAAGAACTTACTTATTATCATGACTTCCGATAAGTTTTAAAGACATATGAAGAAATGACTATCTCCTAATAGTACTAAATTTTACCTCAAGAAAGATGTGTTCTTGCTACAGTCTAATAAATAAAAATATTTATATAACATATAAAAATATAGAAATATTAAAGGTCTGAGTTTAAACCCATCCTAAAATTCATCTGGAATCTCAAGAGACCCCAAATAGCCAAAACAATCTTAAAAAATAAAAATAAAGTTGGAGGACTCCCACCTCCTGATTTCAAAACTTACTACAAAGATACAGTAATTAAAACAGTTCGGTACTGACTGGCACAAGAACAGACATATTGACCAAGTGAATAGAGAGCCCAAAAATAAACCCTCACATACATGGTCAAATGACTTTCAACAAGGGTGCCAAAACCATTCAATGGGGTAAGGGCAGTCTTTTCAACAAATGGTGCTGGGAAAATGGACATCCACACACAAAAGAATGAAATTAGACCCTTACTTTATACCTTATACAAAAATGAACTCAAGATGGATCAAAGACCTAAATGTAAGCTAAAACTATAAAACTCATAGAAGAAAACAGGGAGGAAGCTTTATGACATTGGATTTGGCAACGATTTCTTGGATATGACATCAAAAGCACAGGCAACCACCACCAAACAGCCCAACAAAAATTAGACTTCATCAAAATTAAAAACTTTTGTGCATCAAAGGACACTATCAACAAAGTGAAAAGACAACCCACACAATGGGAGAAAATACATGCAAATCATATATCTGATAAGAGATTAGTGTCCAGAATATATAAAGTATTCCTACAATACAACAAAAACCCAATTCAAAAATGGGCAAGGGACTTGAATAGATATTTCTCCAAAGGAGAGGCAGAAACAGCCAATAAGCACATGAAAAAAAGGTTCAACATCACTAATTATTAGGAAAACGGAAAGCAAAAACACAGTGATCACCACTGCACACCCATTAGGATGGCTACTATCAAAAAACAGAAAATAACAAATCTTGGCAAGGATGTGGAGAAACTGTAACTGTTGTGCATTGCCTTCCTTTTCCTCTGGATGATTTATACTACATTGATATACTCCGCAAGTCATCTGCATGCTTATATATTTACTTATTTATTTAAAAATCCAGGCAAGGACTTATTTAACAAACACTTACATAAACATATTTACTTATTTATGTATTTATACTATTACTTTATTGCCTCCCATTCTCCTATGTCTCTTCTCCTTCCAGTTTAATCAAAACATCCTCCACAAAACACGTTCAAAAACAACCTAAGGCCCCAATCCACTGACATATAACAAAATATGACCACAGACCACAACACTTACACAACCCTGATCAATAGGCTGCAATTCTCATTATCATTCCATTAAAGTAATATGAAATTTCTGTTACTACATAACCAAAAGTCAACCCTAAAATCTCATAAAATAATGATTTTCAATTTATAAATTATTATTTATCCCCCTTTGCGCCACAATTCTCTTTGAGTCATTTTACTGGTCATCTGCATCACAGGGAATAATACAGGAAAAAGACTGAAAACATGATTTTACCAAACTGCTGATTATCCTAGAAAAATATATGGTGGAAGAAAAGGTTAAAATAATTTGCTGAAAGGGGCTTAGGTGTGAAATAATCGTTGGCTCACTGTGTGAGATTCTCCACTGTGTTTTACATTCAGTCATCATCACACATTTGGTGAGTGATAAACAGTACCTTAAATTTAGTACTAATTTTACATTGTCATTCTTACAAAATCTGTGAACAGAAGGAATGAGAAAATAGATATGTAAATAATAAATAAACTTTAAGTAATGGTTAATGCCAAGTATTTAAACTAAATTTCTAATACTTTTTTCAAAAGTTTCCATGGAGTATAAGTGAGTCTCCACATGGACACTTGATGTTTCTACAACTCTCAGCAACCTCACAAGGTGTCAATGAGCTACTGATGGAAGGAGCATGTCCCACATCCCATTAATTAATCACAAAGGAGACAAAAGATATAATCATTAATCTATTTCAACTCAATTTACTGTTTATCAAAATGCTACTATTAAAATCACTGTTAATCATTGCTAATCCCAGGTTAGATGAAAAAATATCAAAATTTCACATATAATCTTTAAAATACTTATCTTTTACAGAAATTCTTTCATCCCATAAATCATGTCTGCTTACAGTTTACCAAAAGGAGAAAATTATTTTAACCAAAAGGAATAATGTCTAAATTTTACCTTGCCAGGCATATTTCTTCCCATTTAAATCAATAGCAAAATCTTCAGGGTAGAAGTCAATTATACTAGAATCCTGTATCAGGGAGAAAAGCAAAGATTCAAAACAAAAGTCACATATTTCTGTTATAAAGAATTTGATACAACTTTCATTCGAGTTATCAGGCCTGATAAGAAAATGAAGTTTCATTCCTTTTAAAAAATGTTTTTAAGATATCAGGTCACTAATTCTGGGCCTAGTAAAAACAAAATTAACAATTTTATTTTAAAAGATGAAAATAAAAAGGCCTTATTATAAAAGAATTTTAGAACTGACGACTGTGGGCCCAAGACAGTGAAGAGTTTATTAACTCTAATAATTCCTACTTCTCAGCTGGGTGTCACTCTTTCTAGCTAGGACACAAAACACATGCAGTGGTGACTGCAGGTAAACCAGCCTTCATGCTCTGGTACCCACCACACATGGCTGGAACCAATAAAAATAATGACTTACAGGTATGCTGAGAACAAAATGACTGTTATAAGAATTTCTCCCAAACACATATCAATTTTATTTACTGGGTAGGGTACTGATGGCCAAGGAAAGCAGGGAAAAAAAAAGTAGTAAAAAATATACAGAAGAATCCAAATACTTTTACTTTGTTTCTGGACTTCACTATTGTAACTATAAGATGCAAAAGCAATTGTGACTAGTGCTAGCAAAATGTACGACAAAAATCCAGTTATCAACACACTCAAAAACTAAGACACTCACAGGATCACTCATGAGCTTCCGCCACGATGGAGGTAGGAAGTTACCACTTGCAGCTGGAAAAACTCCCATAAGTTGTTCCAGTGGTGTAAACTGCAAGAAAGAAAAAAAGTTTAAGATAAGACACAATTTTTATCTAAGCCAAAATTCTACAAATGTTATGGCTCTAAATACTCAAGCTTACCGGTTTAGTACCCTTCTCAAAATCAGAAGGCATGTCTGCAATACCTTCAAAGTCTGAAGCAAATGGTGCATAATGAAATGGATAATACCACTTCCAGGAAGCACAGCCCTAAAATCAGTAAAAACAAACAGAAAACAACAACAAAAACAAATCTATGTTAATGATGGACACGGTAAAGACAAAAAAATTAAACTATCAACCTATAATATTCTATTGATAAAACATATGACTTTTGGTATACATGCCATATATTATTTTTTTTCCATGAGTCCTAAAAGATGTTTGGATTAAATCTAAACTTTTACTTCGTATCGACGGCTCCTTGATTTACAAAATACTGCAAAGCATCTTTAATAATCAGTAGTTAATACCAAACTTTATACTAACAAACACAATTTGGTGAAGATTTTTATCCTTAAAATGTGTTTGGTGACATTTCCTTCCAACTCGAGAGCTGCTATCATCCCATAAAATGAAGAACAACTGCAGCTGACACTCACTGAGTGTACAGGTGGGTAAGGGACATCACTAGAAGAGTGACTGAGAGTAAAAGAGCCAAAAGTTTCATTTTACAATTCCCTATTATATTTTCATGTGACAACATTCTCTTTACTTTAAAAATATTTAAGTAAACCAATCAAAAAGAAAAAACAGTAAGTTATACTCAAAGAAAAGAGAAGCCTTCCTGAAATGAGTTTTGACTCTGCGCCTAGTGAATTAAAATCCTTAGGGTCAGAGCCGGCCCAGTGGCACAGCAGTCAAGTTCACACGTTCCACTTCAGCGGCCCAGGGTTCGCCGGTTTGAATCCTGGGCTCGGACCTACTCATCGCTCATCAAGCCATGCTGAGGCGGTGTCCCACATACAAGAACCAGAAGGATTTACAACTAGGATATACAACTAGGTACTGGGAGCTTTGGGGAGAAAAATGTTGAGGGTCGGAGTAAAACACGAAATGAGAATATTTTACAATTGATACTTAGTGTATTAAATTACTTTCTACTTTCCAACAAACTTCACCTATTCCCAAGTCACATCAAATTTGCTTCACTCCCCAAGCACGAAACCAGGTATTATCAGTGCTACAATCCCCTATATTTCCGCCTAATCTCTCACCAATCTGACATCTCATTTATCAAAAGCTTTAAGTCAGATACAGATTACTCCAATGAGAATGCACTTCATGTAACATCACTACACTATATGGAGGAAATGGGAGCATTCAAATTCCTTTCAAATTCTTACCAGTTATTTTCCAGGCTTTTGTCCTTTGTTCAGCCATTTAGCGACTGTGTATTAGTTACTCTGTTATTTTTTATTCCAATTAAACAAAACAATAAACTTGAATAATTTTAAAGACCAAGTACTCTCAACCACAGTATTTAACGCTGAAATTCTTTAGCATAACAAAAATTAGCTTCGTTTATATATTAACACCTAAGGAGCTTCAAAGGCTTTACAAACAAATCTTATTTAAAGTAATGAATTTCTTTATAGGAAGCTTGAAAATATGATTCTGGGTTCAATTTCAGAATATAGCTCAACAACACACACTATTATAGAAATAACTATTTTCTTAAAATGATTAACTAGACATTTAGAGGAGAATATTCATTTTGTACCTGGTAATAATATCGAAGAACCCAGCAGAGCCCTTCAACGTAAGACTGTACAATTTTACGACGGAATTTGTCATCAGCTGCATCAACGTCAAATTTGTTCTTGTAGTACCGCTGCTTCCACCCAGCTTCCCAAAGCCTAAAAATCAGGCAAAGCCAGTTCATGTTGAATTAATACACTTTCAGTAACTAGCTACCAATTTATCATCCAAATCAATTTATACTTAATAGCCAGGTAAAATGTAAACGAGTTAAACAGTAATATTAACATAGCTTCATTTAATTATTTCTAAAAAGTCCACTTTCACAGGATTTATTATCAACTTAAAGATAGTTAAACGTTAAAAACTCAAACACTGATTCTACAAAGATCATTACAAAACTACAGTAAAAAAAAAAAGAGAATAACCATTTATTAAAGTAGATACACAACACTTGTTTGCTCAGATTTTCATACTGTTTTACATGTTTTTTTGATTGTAGAACAATTCTAAAACTACATTTTAAGATGCAAATACTGAAGATATTTTATATAGTTCAAGTTTCTCAGTTTGTTAAAGTATATCTAAATTACACAAAGAAAGTCAACTAAATTACTTTTTTAAAAAAGAATAATCTAGAAGCCAGGCAGAAATTATGTATATACCTACTCTCCCTATCCTTGGGCCTTCTCCATCATTCAGCAAAGCATTGTTGGCATAAGTGAAGGACATGGACACACACACACACGTTCTGGTAAAACCTAGAAGGAGGTCATCAATTCACTAAATTTTCATTAATCACTGAAAATACAATGTGAAAAACCACATTTTCACTCAAAGTATATTTTTTTATTTTTTTAAGTACTCATTTCTCAATCTCTGAAAGATTTAAAGATGCCAAAGAATACTAAAAAAAAATCAAGAATGATCAAGAACATCAGGATGATTCTCCATTAAGGGCTCTTTTCTACCATGTGCCAGATCTTACTAATTAATTGCAGTCATGTTTCAGAATACACCATATCAATTTTTTTATTTACTTTTTTTTTTGAGGACGATCAGCCCTGAGCTAACATCCAATGCCAATCCTCCCCCTTTTTGCTGTGGAAGATTGGCCCTAGGCTAACATCCATGCCCATCTTCCTTTACTTTATAGGGGATGCCGCCACAGCATGGGTTGACAAGCGGTTGAACCTGCGAACCCCAGGCCGCTGAAGCGGAGTGCGCACACTTAACTGCTGTGCCACCGTGCCGGCCCTTACACCATACCAATTTTAACTTTGCCCCCATGCAAAAGATTTACAGAACATCAATTAGGAGAAATATCTTCTATCCATAATGTTGAATATCACTATTTTACAGAAACTACTAATGAAATAAATGCTAAGAACTCCAAGCATTTCTTGATAGAAGCAATTCTACTTTGATTATCTTCAGCACCAAAATTAAACAATAAAGTACTAAAAAAAATCAAGTTAACTATTAAGCTGATATTGATCATGATGGCTACATGGTAAAACAAAAAATATACTCCAAGAGTTGCAGAAGCAGAGGATAAAAACTCAGATCAGGTAGATGCTCAATCACAAGTCACCACAGATCTCTGAATCTGTCATCAAAAGATGTTGGGAAAATACAGAACCAGACATCACACTTCTGAAGTTTCTAATCATAAATACAAACACATCATCCACGTCCTATAAAAGAAGCATGAGCTGTGAACCACTAATGTTTAACTTTCAAATAAATCATTTTGCAAAATTCTAAATGAGTTACAATTATTGAGGTTGTTGGCCCTTTGCACTTGAGCCCAGGGTTCAAATCCAGATTTAATCACACAAGAAGCTGTTAAATCTTATTATATAATGATCTCAAACTTCTGTATAAATTAAAGAATCCAATTTTCCTATATAAATTTTCCTATATAAATTTTAAGTATATAGCTAATGAGAATCTTCTCTGTCATGAAATATAGTTGGTGCATATGCAAGTTCGTGGTTTTTAAAAATACATTTATCTCTTAACCGAAAGCCTTTTGCATATTTCATTTTAAAGAAGAAACTTTTCAATTGAGATGATTAAAACAAACTATATCAAGTAACCAAATGTAACTGAACTTTCTGGGTTAAGCAGCTTGAAAATTTAATCTCATAACAGTAACATTCAGATCACATAGAGCTAAACACTTCATGTCTAGCCGATCTAGTGCCTGGTCTCAGAGGGAAAAGTGGCTTGGAGGACGAAAACCAGCATGCATACTAATCTAGATACTTAGGTTTAACAGCTATAGCTTACACATCTCACTGGAATTTACTGACTACCCTAACCCTCCACATTAATTACTGGAGGATAAAAAGATCACAGGCAAGCATCTGAAGGCACTGCTGCTCTAAGCTAAATAGCATTAATTAGACGGCATCTATTTCAGCAATTTGCTAACAAAGTGCTGCCAAAATATGGCTTCACCTGACGTTATCCTCTGGTTCAGGTTCACTGTCACTGTCTTCTGCTTTTCGCTTAATTTCTCCTATCGGAGACGAGGAGCCATCAGAAGTGAAACTCGTATTAGGAGATACTGAAGGACTCTGTAGACAATTATGACATTACAGAGGAAGGATTTAATTATTCATTTCACATAAGAAGTTACATCCAACTACTGTTACCACCATGCTCCACAGTAATACATTTTTTTTAAGCTATTAAATAGATATGGTAAATATATTTAGAAAGTATAAAGACTGATCTTGGCCTACTCTACCTCTCCAAAATAGAATAATATAGTACCAAGCCTCCTACGCTTAAACTCAAAAGAATCTGAACATTAAGGTAAAAACTGCTTCAGAACAAATAAGAAAAACTTAATTTCATAGATTTTTTTTTTAATTATAGGACTTGAACATTTTTTTCCTTTGGTGGTTCCCTGGTGTTATGAATTTGTGATCACTTTCCACCAATTAACTAACAAAGCTGCAAGGGGAAAAATATATATATATGTATATAAATTAATACATAAAATACTCAATGCTGGTGAGAATAAAGTTAGATGTAAGTGGTTCAACCTAGTACAACCATTCCAGAAAGCAACAGTTTAATGAGACTCCGCCAGATATCTGTTAAACTATTTTATACATGTTGTTTTAAAATTCATTGTACAAATAAAATCTATTAGTCATCTTAGAAAAATGCAGCTTTTATTATTATTTCAAAGACTTGGATACCACTTTAAATTTACCATTATCTTCCCTTTGTACCTAACTCAATGAACATAGTAGCACCCTAAAGTATTTTAATATTTAACTAAAAAATTAGGGGCAGCTTGGTGGCATAGTGGTTAAGTTCACACACTCCACTTCAGCGGCCCGGGGTTCACAGGTTCAGATCCCGGGCGCACAGCTACACATCACTCAGCAAGTCATGCTGTGGTGGCATCCTACATACAAAATAGAGGAGGATGGCATGGATGTTAGCTTAGGGCCAAACTTACTTCCTCAGCAAAAAGAGAAAGATTGACAACAGACGTTAGCTCAGAGCCAATCTTTCTCACACACACACACACACAAAAATTAAAATGTTCTGCAACTTTAATGTTAAATGACCAAAAACCTAAGTGGCAGAAAATGTTTTCATGGTAAAGTTTTTCTTCTGTTATTCACAGTGTATTAGATATTTCAAGTAAATTATTTTTAAATCGAGAACTCAGGAGCCTATTTTAATGATACTGTAACTAAAACCTCAGCATGAAGGTAGTTCACACCAAAGGCCAAGAAAAGTTACAACAAAGCAAAACCATATTTCACATAGAGCTCACAACACTTTCCTTTAATAAATGTATAATATCAATTTTATTCATGATACTGTATGGCTAATACTATCAAAAAAAAAAAGAAAAGAAAAAAGAAAACAGGGGCCAGCCCTGTGGCCTAGTGGTTAAAGGTCAGCGCGCTCAGGGCTGGCCCCGTGGCTTAGCGGTTAAGTGCGTGCGCTCTGCTACTAGCGGCCCGGGTTCGGATCCCAGGCGCGCACTGACGCACCGCTTGTCCGACCGTGCTGAGGCTGCGTTCCACATATAGCCACTAGAAGGATGTGCAACTATGACATACAACTATCTACCGGGGCTTTGGGGGGGAAAAAAAAAGGAGGAGGATTGGCAATAGATGTTAGCTCAGAGCTGGTCTTCCTCAGCAAAAAGAGGAGGATTAGCATGGATGTTAGCTCAGGGCTGATCTCCCTCACAAAAAAGTTTGGCGCACTCCGCTTTGGCAGCCCAGGTTCGGTTCCTGGACGCAGAACCACACCACTTGTCTGACAGTAGCCATGCTGAGGTGGCGGCTCACATAGAACTAGAAGGACTTATAACAAGAATATACAACTACGTACTAGGGCTTTGAGGAGGGGGAAAAAAAGAGGAAGACTGGCAACAGATGTTAGCTCAGGGCAAATCTTTCCCAGCAACAAAAAAAAGAGCTCTAAAAAAATTTTGGATAATGAGAGCTACCTTAAAATATGTATTCAGATATATTCCACGTCTGAGTTGGAGAGTGAGAGTTTAGGCAGTGAGGAGTACCTGTATTTGACAAACTGAGGAATACTATCCTGCAAAATGCCCATAACTGACCCCTGGGAGGAAAGGGGAAATACGGCAGCAAAACCACCGTCTTCTCTTGCTCTAGCTATGAGATATTTGGATGTCCTGTCATGCTTCTAGCACCATCACCACCCACTACCTTTGGGGAAGCAGGAAGCACTGTGGCCCGACTGCATTAGAGAAACACTGCAGCCACTTAGCTATCCACACTTACATGTATGTTCTTTTCTTTCACATCATTTAGATATTTTCATATTAATAAGGATTTAACAGAGTTAAAGATATCTCAAGGCAAAAGAAATTGAGAAAAACTATAAAACAAAACAACTCCAGGCTAAGTGATAAAATTCACACACAACTGTAAGAGGCATCTGAAAGTCACCACTCTTCAATGCTACATAAAAATAAGTTACTTACAGAATTATTCTGCATCCTCATTTCATAGGCTGCTTGTCTCGGATTATTGGCTACTTGAGAACCTGGTGAATTTCTTGAACCCGAGGCATGAGGGGTTAATATTCCACCAGGAGTGAAAGCTGGTTGATCTCTCTAACATAAATGGAAAGGAATGTAGAAATTAAAATTAAATCACAACACAGTTAGATGACAGGAAGAAATGAAGGCAATGGAAAAGAGTCCCTGCTGTAAGCTCTTTAAAGACGAAATGGATTTCCGTTAACATTACAGGGTTGTCTACAGTTTGATTTGATGGTAACTTACCCTGTAAACAATAGTCTGTAATATTTAATAACTCTGCTATAAAAGTACATATAATACACTTTTCTGATACATAGAAGCTATTCAAATCTCATTAGGTTATTGCCTTATGTTCACTTACAATTTCAAAACGCATTCAAGACACAATTTTAGGCAAATAAAGATAACTATTAAGGTAAAAAAATAAGCCAAGAGTTTGATTTATACTTAGGAAATACAACTTCTATTTATCCTTCACCTTGATGGAATTTAACTCTTTGTTTCCAATTCGTCAGAGCTATGATTATAGCTACAGTAGGTGACAGTCACGGCTGACTGATAAAAGATATTTTTTAAACAGACACTGACTGAAAGAAAATAATAATATATGAGGTAGACATCAGACACGCCCTTCCCTATCTAAGTGGTTCTGAACCCACCTGCAACAATAAACAACTCTACTTTTCTCCCTTATAGGTTCCTGAAATTGCTCGATTCTAATAAAATATAATAATAAAAGGTAGTCCCCAAACTCCATTTGTTTAAAATCCAGTAAGGAAGACAAGAAAAACAAAAACTTAGGAAGTTAAGTGACTATAAAGTGTTATGCAATTAACTAAGAAAACAAATATCACAAGCGAGAAGCACTCGAGTTAAAAGGAAGGACTGCTCAACCTGGATTACAAGCGGAAGCAATAGGGAGGCCTCGTGGAAAACGTAAGATGGGAGGGAGCCGTGAAGTCAGAAACCCATTGAGAGGGACCAAACAAAGGCAATGCTCTGAGTCAGGAGGGACCTGGTATATTTAGAAGACAACTGGGGAAAGCAGGGTGAGAACTTGACCAGATCATAGTATGCTCTGCACGCCAGACTAAGACAGAACTGGATTCTGCGGGAACTAAGGAGTCACTGGTAATTTCTGAGCAGAGAAACAACAAAGTTTCGAGTGTTGTGTTCTAGGAAGAGTAACCTGACAAGGATATAGACAGAGTGTAGTAACTTTCAAGAAGATACAAAGACCTAACTATTTTTATTACAAAAACAATACCCAATTACCGTAAAAAATTCAAATAGCTAAGTGCTACCCGGCCCCTCTGGCCCATCAAGTGTATCCCCTCAGACTCTAGAGCTTAGAAAGGACTTCTTTAAAACTGACACCAGCATTCTTTCTCCAGGTAAGAGGCAGCTGGGTAGACATTATGTCCCTAACAAACTACTGGATAAGGAATAAAAAGCTATCTTCCTCCCAAATTGTAAATGTATGTTATTGCCAATCTGATGAAATTAATTAAAACTCACCTTCATTCTCTTTCTCTTTTCTTTCTGTCGTCTTCTAAAACTGTCCTAAAAGTATAAAATCCACATATTCTGTCAAATAATTACACAAAAATGTAAGAGTTAAACATTACCAGGAATGATTTGGGAGACAAAGTTTTAAAGGAAGACCCCAGAAACGTAACTAATTAAACTAGGCAATGGACTATATGTTCAAAGTGTTGCTTATCAGAACTTTAGATAGACAGAGAGCATTCTAAATTGAGTTTAGATACACTTTAATTATTCCTCTTAATTTTTTTCAGATAGTTTTTGATATCATTTCAGGAAAGAATGCAAGAGTCATAACAAAGACCCTCTGTTTTACCCTGGAGCAAGTAGCCCACCAATACGGACAAGATACAAATAAGCAACTCCCCACTTACTCTGGGCCACTCAAAGGCCTCCTTTAGCCCAGAAAGCATTCCTCCCACGCCCAAGTTTCTGTGAGCATCAAGGCACTGAGACGACAGCTACGGTGGCCAGGGCTGCTGCTGTGGACTGAAACAGCGGCCAGCAGGTCCTGTACTGACTGTCATTCTACCAGCAGCTGCACTTCCATCACTTCCAAGTCAGTACTGCCACCTGCAATATAACACCCTATTGAGATCTGAACTTTGTGCTTTCTGCCAGGAGAGGGGCTGAATGCTGGACACATGGTGACTGACCACCTTAAAACCTCCTCAGACAGCAACACCACCAATTCCTTTAATCAAGCTTTTGCCCCATCTTTAAACTCATCTAGGTCACCAATGACCCACAGACTGTGAAATCCATTACTCAGTTTTCAGTCCGTATCTGACCGTGACTCTTCCTTCTTGATCCGTGCTCTTCACTTGGCTTCCAGGACGCTACACTCACCTGGTTCTCCTCTTTCACTCTTGCTGAATGCCTTCACTCCTCAACTTCCCAACACCTTAACATTGGCGTTCCTCTTCACCCAGTACTTGGACCTCTCACTCTCATGGGAGTGATCATCTAGTCTCACGGCTTTAAACACCATCTACGTGCTGATGACTCCCCAGTCAGGACCTCTCCCCACTCAACATCTCCACTTGGGTGTACAAACTTCACATGCCCCAAATGGCATCCCCACCCCTAGCTCTGTGCCTCCCAGTCTTCTTTATCACAGCAGCTCAGACCATTTTTCAATTGCTCAGACAAAATGCTTTGGAGTCATTCTTAATAGCTTTCCTTCTCTCACCCCTAGCATTTAATTCACCAGCCAAATCCACTAGTTTTACCTTCAAAACATGTTCAGAATCCAATTACCTCTTATCAATCTCCACTGCCACCATGTTGGCTCCCTTGGATTATCGCAAAAGAGCCTAATTGGGCTCACTGTTTCTATCTTTGCCTCCATACAGTTAGCCTCAACAGGGCAGCTAGAGTGATCCTTTTATAATATGTGTCAGATCTTGTCACTTTTATACTCAAAACCCTCCACTGATGCAGAGTGAAAGCTCAAGTTCTTATAACGACCTATAGGGTCCTACCAGATCTGGCCCTCCACCATCTTTCTGACCTCCTCTCCTACCCCTACTACTTTCCCTTTGCTTCCTCTCTGCCTGTCACACTGGCTCCTTGCTGTTCCCTGAACATCCTGGGTAAGCTCCTGCCCTAGAGCCTTTGCACTGGCTGTTCCTTCTGTCTGAAATGCTCTTCCTGCAAACACCTGCATGATTACTCCCTCATATCCTTCAAAGTCATCTGTCAGTGAGGCCTTCTCTAGTCATCTTTTCTAGAACTGCAATGTCCTCATGTCCACCTTCCCAGATATTTCCTCATCTGCTTTTTTCTTCACAGCACTTATCACTCTCTAACACATTACACACTTTACTTAGTTTTTGTGTTTATTGTCCATCTCCCACGGAAGAATATCAGCTCCATGAGGTCAAGAATTTTTGTCTGCTTTTTTTCTTTAGTTTTTTGTTGTAGCAGTAACACTCAGAATACTATTTGGCACACGGTAAACACTTAATAAATATATGCTGAATAAATGAAGAAGATTTGCAAGACAAAAGGCAAACATCAAAGCTCATAAAATAAAAAGCATCATATTTCTGACCTAACTGCTCAATTTTAATAATAAATATTGATGTATTCCTCTTTTACCATGTATTCTGCTGGTCAGTTAAATACCTATTTCTAAGGGTGGTAGTTACACATAAGCAAAATAGGTATACCTGGTTGGACTTTACTGATCTTTAATTTTTGTGTGCTATGAACTTCTTTGGAAGTCTGTCAAAAGCCGGAGACACACTTCCTGGGAAAATACACACACCTAGATACTATCATATTGAATTTCTGAGGGTTCATAAATTTCACCGATGTCCAACTATGCTGACAAACATCATATGATGTCAGGGATACCAAAAACGATCCAAAGCTTTAAAATGCCCTCTCTGCCAGGCCAGCTGGAAACTTTATTACTCAAATCTGAAGCACTCTGGTATCTATCAAATCCCATACATCCCACTCTAATGGCAAATATCACCAATACTTAATAGTACAGAGTAACCTAAAACCACATAAAAGGACTGTTCTAACGTGAGGCTTTTACACCAAGTACTACACCGTCTGTGTAGCTTTTTCTTAAGCATAAATGGCAGCAGGTCAGGTGGAGCCACCATAATTGTTGAAGGCTTAGTTAAAAATGGCTGTCCTGATAGACATTTGATATCCTAGACAAAGTCAGTTATGCTATTTAAATTTTACATGTGAAAAATTCTTGCCATCACAGAACATTACCAAGTACCAAAGGCTTTAAAAAGAACACTTACAGTCTACTCACACTGGTATATAAAATGGTACCCAAGGTTCTAAAAAAGAGATCACTAGCTATAGCATACAAAGCTGAAGAAAATATAAAATCTTGTCAGATGCAATGACATGTTTTAATCTGTTAGGAGATAATGAAGCAATGTAGCAATATGATTATGTTGCTATTTGCTCAAAATAGCCATATGACTTTTTATAAAATCAGTTTCTAAAAGGATTTCCTTCACTCTCTTTCTAAAAAGCTACTATCTGCTCATTTTACCCACTGCTTGCCTCCCTTGCCACTCTTGCACAATCACCCTGCAACCTACTCTGCCTCCAGGCTACTGCCCCTCCACCCCACTAACTCTTCAGGACCTCTGAACCCCTGGCCATGGACTAGGGGCCTATCTCACTCTGACGCCTCCGGCAGCACCAGTGGCTTCTCATCTCTTCAGGGATTTCCTCCCACCTCTCTAGAACTGACTCCCCTTACTCCTTAACATCTACGCTTCTTAAGGTTTCTGTTGGAGGCACTTGAACTCCATACAAAGCTCCAGGGATTTCAACTTCACACTCATGACGTGAAGTATTCTGCTAATGTTCTCAAATCTCCTTCCAAAAGACTTCTGCCCTGAGCTTTACACATATCCATCTAACTGCTTCACGGACTTTTCTCCTCTCAGGTGTCCTTTGACCCCTCCAACTCTGTATCTCCAAAATGAACCTCAATTTCTACCTTGTCCTCACCCCAACCTGCTCTACCCCCACTGCTTGCTGTCTCATGAACGGCCCAACCACACTCCCAACTGTCCAAGCCAGACTGGACTTCTCAGCTAAGCACTCACTCCATCATATGTCATCAATTTTCAAGTGCTTTATTATTTTATTTCTTTCTTTTATGTTTAATTGCTTACTCAGAGCTGCAACCCTCTGCCTAGACTGATGCTATCTAACCCAGAGGCCCCTACACTCCACTACCAGAGTACAGAGTTTCTAGGTCTTCACCTGACTTCCAGAGCATCAACATTTCCTATAAAACATGGCATCCACTAGTTCATCCCCAGCATTCTCCCAGTCTTGGAACCCTCATTTCACATCCCGTTGATCAGACACGTGTTTGGATTTTTATCTTAATCAGGATTATGAAGAGAGAAAAAAATTACAGTGCAATTCACACAGTGTGCAATACACAGTTCCACACAGCAAGCATCACAGCCTTTATAAAATAATCAAAGCACTGGCCACTCATGATTACACTGGCGTTTGATACACTATAATAATATAACAATGCATTCAAAGAGGTTAAAAGTACAATCACAGGATCATCACAGCATATTAGAGACAGGAGCAATTTAGCTACTGCAATAGAAACACTTTACCTCATCATCCTTTCTCTTTTTAAAAATGCTATCCTCAACTTCACCAACTGCTAACATGATCATCTGTACTCTTTGCAGATTGACATAACCACTTTCTGTAAGGTAACCCTGTAAGTGATAAAATACATGTAAAATAATCTTCTTATAAAAGCAAATACTTCTGTTTTGAAATTATTCAAGAATGAATTCACCCCAGTTTTGTGAACCACATTTTTGTATATGTTAACCAAATGGTCAATTGCACCTTCCGTGCCACCAGGAAACAAACATTATGTATTAGGACCAGTACGCACTGTAAGCAAGAAGGCTACAACAGTAGTTTAAAAACCCACACAAACACACATACCGAATCTCTAACGACGGCAGGTGAGGAAGGAAGTCATTTCCCACAAAGCACATGAAGCACATGAAGACCCAGTCATCAGTGCTCCTCTCGACATCAAATGTGAGCGGTAGGCTGGCCATGGTGAGCTCTCTTTCCAAATACTACAACCAAAAAGGAATGCTGCCATTAAAGCTATGAAATGCCACTCTGCTTTAGAGGGCTGATTCCAATGATTATTGCTACATACCTCACGAAGAACATCAAGACGAAGGAAGATAAACTCTCCTTCTGCACAAGGAAGACTATCTGCAAGTTCATCATGCTGCAACAAAAGGAGTAAAGATTAAACAAGTCTACTCTAAACCCTGTAATTTGTTTCCAGCCAAACGAACATTATAGCTTTTTTTAAAGCAAGATCCATTTTAATATTACAAGTACTAAATAAAAAAAGAACTCACCAAACCATTTTAAAATTAAAAATTACCCATAATCCCAATCATACCTAAACCAGGGATCGGCAAATGTTTTTTGCAAAGGGCCAGATAGTAAATATATATATTTTAGCCTGTGCGGGACACACAGGGTCTCAGTTGCATATTCTTTCATGTTTTATTTCATTTTTACAACCTTTTAAAAATATAAAAACCAGGGCCGGCCCCCTGCATAGTGCTTAAGTTTGGCATGCTCCGCTTTAGCGGCCAGGGTTTGCAGGTTCGGATCCTAGGCGTAGACCTACACCACTAGTCAGCCGTGCTGTGGCGGCAACCCACATATAACATAGAGGAAGACTGGCACAGATGTTAGTTCACGGCTAATCTTCCTTTAAAAGTAAAAAATAAAAAAAAAAGTAAAAACCATTCTTAGCTCACAGGCCAAATCTAGAGGGCTGGAGTTTGCCAATCTCTGACGGATAGCCAACCAGTATTTTGATGTGTATGCCTCTAGACCCTTCTCTGTGAGCATACAGTATATTTCTTACCTGCTCTTTTCACTCACTATGTCTTTTAAAGAGGTACCATATTCTTAAAACAGATAGAAACCTCTTTAGAGACTGGATATAATCAAGTGAACCCAAAATATGCAGAAACTAGGAGTAACTGAAAAGTATCAAGAAGTTTCAAGTATCAACAAGTTTAATATATTTGATTTGTAGTTCCTTTTAAGAATAACCATTTGAAACATTACTTGTACAAACAAATCATGTGCCATGGACATTATTACCAATGAGACTTAAGCCTCGTATACTTACAAGCTATGTTAGAAAAAGTGGAGAGTAGAAAGAATGAGCACATGCATGCTTTTGAATGTGTCTTTAAAGAATTTTCAAAGACACATTTCTATGAGAGGGAACAGAGACAGTACGTAAAAAATCTAATCAAAAATAGTCTTCTCTTTATTTTAAAAATGAAGCAACCTGAATATATTTAATGCTGTTCAATTACACACTTAAAAATAGTTAAAATGGTATATTTTGTATTATATATTACAACATAAATGTACCTTGAAAATATAATGCTAAGTGAAAGAAACCAGCCAAAAAAAAACCTATACTATATGATTCTATTCATAGGAAAGTCAGAATAGGGAAATCTATAGAGACAAAAAGTAGCTTAGTGGTTGCTTAGGGATGGGGTAAACAGGGTAGGGGATAAAGGGATGGTAGCTGAAGAGTTCAGGCTTCTTTTTGCGGTGATGAAAATATTCTAAAAAATACTGTGGTGATGGTTACACACATCTGTGAATATATTAAAAAAACCCACTGGATTATAAACTTTAAATGGGTGAATTGGATGGTATGGAATCACATCTCAATAAAGCTGCCTAAAAAATGTAGTAGCCAGCTCCAAAAAAAACACATCATAGTGAAGAAAGCAGAATGTAGGGTCAGGGAGCAACATCGCTTTTGTTCATTATTAATCCTTCCAGCCCTTAAAGCCATGCCTGCATGTTTGCAAAAAAAAAAAAAAGGACTAAATGAAGTAGACGAGTGGAGTGACAGGAAAAAAGCAGGGTAGGAAACCTGGATTTCACCACATGAAAAGAGCACAATTCTACACTATGCAATGTCACCAAAAATTAGACATAAAAATATCCTCACTTATACCTGGACATACAAACTACTAAAAACTAACTTACCAAATAAATTTCTGAAACATCAATTGAGTCTGTGTTAAGGCATTGTTTGAAGAACTTAACTTGTATTAATTGATTTAACCCACACAACCACCCTAGGTGGTACATATATAGCTGATCTTCATTATTTACAAGTTTCATATTTGTGAATTCACCTACTCACTAAAATTTTTTTGGAATCCCAAATCAGTATTTGCAGCATTCTCATGGTCATTCGCAAACATGAGCAGAGCAGTGAAAAATTTCAGTCTATCAACACACACGTTCCAGTTGAGGTCAAACAAGGTGACACTCTGCCTTATTTCAGCTCTCATACAGAAATGACCAGAGGATAGAGATGGTAGGGAGCAGTGCGGTGTAATGCAAGAAGCTCCAGTTCTTTCGAGTTTAGGAGAGTTTAAGTCATTTTCCCAAGATCAGAAAGCTAACGAATGGAGGACTGCATGAGCCAAGGACACAAAGTGAAGAAATTGATGGTTGAATGAATTAATAGTTAAAAGGCTAAAAAAAGAGATAAAACGAGATCATAAAAAATACTTAAACCAAAAGAAGAAGAAATGAAGAACGGAAACAAAAAACAGATGAGACAGAAAACAAACAGTAAGATGACAGATTTAAATCTAACCATATCAATAATCACATTCAACGTAAATGTTCTAAATGCCCCAATTACAAGGCAGAGATTGTGAAAACAGTGTGGCAGTTCCTCAAAAAGGTAAACATGGAATTACCATATGATGTAGCAACTCCACTCATAGGTATATACCCAAAGAAATGAAAGCAGGAATCACTCACAGGTATACACCCAAAGCATTGATGTGGCATACAGATACTTGTCCACCAATGATCACAGCAGCATTATTCACAACAGTCAAAAGGTAAAAATAACCCAAGTGTCCAAACAAAATGTGATAAACACATACAATGGGATATTAGTCAACCTTAAAGAGGAATGAAACTCTGATATATGCTAAACATGGATGAAACTAGAAAACATGCTAAGTGAAATAAGCCAGACACAAAATGCCAAATACTATATGATTCCACTCATCTTAGGTACCTAGAATAGGCAAATTCATAAGACAGAAGGTAGGGGAGAAGGGAGAACGGGGAATTATTGTGTAATGGGTATAGAGCTTCTGTTTAGGATGATGAAAAAGTTACAGAAATGAAGAGTCACAATGGTTTCACAATATTGTAAATGTACTTAATGTCACTGAATTCTAAACCTTATAATGGTTAAAATGGCAATTTTTATGTTGCGTATCTTTTGCCACAATAAAAAAAAAAGGGCAGAGATCATCAAACTATAAAAAAGCAAGACCCAAGTGTATGTTGTCTACAAAAGCAAACACTTTAAATATAAAGACACAAACAGGCTAAAAGTAAAAGGATGGGAATAGACCATGCTAGCACTAGTCAAAAGATCTGGCTACATTAATATTGGACAAAGTAGACTTCAGAGCAAAGAATATCACCAGGGATAAAGAGGACCACTTTATAATGATAAAGGAGTCCATTCATCAAGAAGACATAACAATCCTAAGCATTTATGTACCTAATAAAAGAGCTTCAAAATGCAAGGAGCAAAAACCAATGGAACTAAAAGAAGAAACAGACAAATCCAAAAAATTATAATGGGAGATTTCCACACCCCTACCAATAATTGACAGAACAAGGAGACAGAAAATCAGTAAATGTTGTTCAAGTCTTTCATATCCTATCAACAAACGTGATAACATTTATAGAACACTCCACCCAATAACAGCAGCACATATATCCTTTTAAAGTCAACATGAAACATTTACCAAGACCATATCCTGGGACATACAACAAATCAGATAAGCTTTTAAAAGATTCAAATTATGCAAAGCATGTTCTCTGACAGGGGAACTAAATTAGAAATCAATAACAGAAAAAAAGTCTGGAAAATCCCCCAAATATTTGAAAATTAAATAATACTCTTCTAAATAAGCAATGGGCCAAAGAAGAAGTCAAAGAGGATATCAGGAAATATTTGTTACTGAATGAAAATGAAAACACAGCATGTCATTATTTGTGGCATAGAGTTGAAACAGTATCTAGAAGGCTGTTTATGGCACTCAACACCTTTATTAGAGAAAATGCAATGTACCAAAGCAATGACCTAAGTTTCCACCTTAAGAAATAAGGACAAGAAACCCAAGCTAAACACAAAGTGAGCGTAAGAAACAAATAAGAGCAGAAGTTGATGAAAAAGAAAACAGAAAAACAACAGAGAAAAAAAATCAATGAAACCAAAAGCTAGTTCTTTGAGATCAGTCTAGCCAGACTATTAATGGAACAAAAGAGAAAAGACAAAATTAGTATCAGAAATAAGAGAGGTGACATCACCACATTTTCTATCAATAGTAAAAGGATAATAAGGAATACTATGAACAACTTTTGTCAACACATTTGACTACTCAGATGAAATGGACAAAACCTGTGAAAGTTAAAAATTACAACAGCTCATTCCAAAAGAAACAGACAATCTGAATGGCTCTATATCTACTAAAGAAATTGAATTTGTAGACAAAAACCTTCCCCCAAAACTTCAGGACCAGAAAGCTTTACTGGTGAATTCTACCAAATATTTAAGCAAGAAATAACACCAATTCTAGACACACCCTTCCAGAAAACTGGGGAGGGTATATACCGCGCAGCTCAATCTGAGGCCAAGGTTACCCAAAAACTAAAACTAGACAAAGACATTTCAAGAACACTACAGACAAATATCCTTTTTGAACATAAATGTAAAAATGTAAATGAAGAAATCTTTAGCAAAATGAATCCAACAGTATATAAAAATAATATACCATGATCAAGTGGGATTTACCCAAGGAATGCAAGGCGAATTTAACATTTCAAAATCAATGTAATTCATCATATTAAAAAACTAAAAACAGAAACCATGGGATGAATTAAAACTATAAAACATCTCTAAGAAAACACAAGAGAGAATCTTAGTGACCTTGGCTTTGGCAAAGATTGTTAAATACAATACAAAGAGCGGAAATATAAAAAAAAATATATAAAACAGACTTCATTAAAATTAAAAACTTCTGTTCTTTGCACTGGTAAGAAGTAAAAAGGTAAGCCACAGAGTAGGAGAAAATACCTGCAAAAGATATATCAACACGTAAGAAACTCTACAATTCAATAAGACAAACAACCCAACTTAAAAATGAGCAAAAGATCTGAATAGACACCTTGCTCGAGAAGACATACAGTACGCAAATAAGCACCTGAAAAGATGGTCAACACCATCTGTCATCAGGCAAATGAAAATTAAAACGACAACGAGATAACACTAGACTAGAACGGCTAAAACTAAAAAAGACTAACCAGACTAAGTGCTGGAGAGGGAGTGGAGCAACTAGAACCTGCACACATGCTGGCGGCAATGTAAAATCGTACAACCACTTTGGAAAACAGCTTGGCAAGTTTTTAAATAATCACACACCTACCACACAATTCAACCATTTCACTCCTGAGTATTTTCTCTAAAGAAAGGAAAGCACATGTCCACACAAAGACTTGCACACCAATGTTCACAGAAGTTTTTTTGTTTAATAGCCCAAAACTGAAACAATCCACATGTTCCTCCATCAGGTGAAGGAACAAACAAAATGTGATACACGCACAACACAGAATACTACTCAAAAATAACAAGAAATGAACTATTGATATATGGAAGAACATGGGCGAATTTCAAAATAATTATTCTGAATGAAAGTAACTGAGCCAGGTAAAACAAAGAGTACATATTATATAATTCCATGTATATAAAATTGTAGAAAATGAAAACTTATCTACAGAGTCAGAAATAAATCAGTGGTTGACTAACGACAGGCAGCACACAGTTGTAGGGAGGAATAACAAAGGGCCAGAAGGCATGTTTTAGAGGTGACGCTCATTATCTTGATTATGGTGATGGTTTCATGGATGTACACATATCTCAAAATGTATTAAACTGTACACTTTAAATATGTGCAGTTTGTTGTAGGTCAATAATATCTCAATAAAGCTGCAAGAGGAGGAGGAGAGGAGGGGGAGAACAGAGACGAAAGAAAAAGAAATCACTCTAGGAGGACCAGGATCCAGAGTTCAGAGAGGGCAGTGAAAAAGGAGGTCAAGAAACAATCAAGGAGCATTCCCTAGAACTGAAGAACACAAGTTCTCAGCCTCAGAGTCAGCCAAGCACTGATCAAAATAAACTGAAATTTTAAAAAAATCTATACCGAAGTACATAATCATGAACACTTACACTACCAAGGATAAAGGTCTTGAAAAAGTTCAGAAAGAAAAATAGATCAACTACAAAAGAACGAAAGCAGAACATAGAAATTAAGAGCACAGCCTTCCTGATTTTGACAATGGCTCTGCCATGTATTAGCCAAGTGACCCTGAGTACATTACTTAACCCCTCTGTGCTTCAGTTTTCTCATCTGTAATAGTAATAATAGTAAGGAGTAGTAGTCATGTGGTTGTTATGAGAATTTAATAAACTAATCTATAAAGTGCCTAGAACAGTGCCTGGTATGTGCTAAATACTACATAAGTATCGGTTAAATAAATAAATCACATTAACATTCAACTTCTCATCAAAGGGCCGGCCCGGTGGTGCAACCAGTTAAGTGCTAGCACTCCGCTGCGGCGGCCCGGGGTTCGCCGGTTTGGATCCCGGGCGGGCACCGACGCACCGCTTGGCAAGCCATGCTGTTGCAGCGTCCCATATAAAGTGGAGGAAGATGGGCTAGGATGTTAGCCCAGGGCCAGTCTTCCTTAGCAAAAAGGGGAGGATTGGCAGATGTTAGCTCAGGGCCGGTCTTCCTCACAAAAAAAAAAAACTCATCAAAAATACTGGATGACATAAGTCAAAAGAACAGCACTTTCAAAGATTTGAGGGAAACTAATTTGCAAGCTCAAACTTGATGCCTAGCTAATGACCACTCATGTGTACACGGGTAGAACAGATTCAGAAAACTCACACCCCGCACAGCATTTCTTAAGAATTCAATTGAGAATAAAAACCAAGGAAGGATTTAGGCCAAGAAAGATGATCAGAAAATAGTACCCTCAACTGAAGAAAGGAATTTTTAAAGATTTTATTTATTTATTTTTCCCCCAAAAGCCCCAGTACATAGTTGTCTGTCTTAGCTGCACATCCTTCTCGTTGCTGTATGTGGGACGCGGCCTCAGCATGGCTGGAGGAGTGGTGCCTCGGTGCGCACCCGGGATCCGAACCCGGGCCGCTGGCAGCGGAGCGCACGCACTTAACCGCTAAGCCACGGGGCCAGCCCGAAGAAAGGAATTTTTAAAAATCTCAGGAAGCAGCTTTCCAGAAAGCCTAAAGAACCAGGTGTGACAGCAACAGAAATAAAGACCTCAAGAAGGAGTCTCCAAGAAGAAAGAGGACTTGATAGAATACCTAATAAAACAGCGAGTTTGGATGTGGAGCCGTATAAAGAGGAAAACAGAAAGAGAACACCAAGAAAAAGACAAAAGTAGCACAAGAAAAGAAACAGTATCACAGCATAACTTGAATCTGGAAAGTGACAAGAATTTACAATACTATTTGATTTTTCAGCTTTTAAAACAATCCCATATATAGCCAAAGCCCTGACAATTTAATTTGGGATGCCAACAAGGCAAAAGTACAGCTGGCAAGCTTGGGGTGAAGAGTAAGAGCAGCAGAGATAGAAAAGCTAATACCTAACCTTAGAAAGTGAGAAGTCAAGGGATACTTTAAATAGAAGATGTAATAAAAAAGTACTCAAAGTTATAAAGCTTACCAAGAGAAGAAATAAAGACAGTGATTTATTATTAGGAATGGGGCAGGGGATGCCGCATGAGTGACGAAATCCTCTTTTATCATAGCTAGAATTCAACAGATAGATCCAAAACCAATAAATCAGGCATAATCATGATATCTAGAGACAGAACCAAAACAGTTAAAAATGGTTATCTCTACAGAGTAGAAATGGGATGAGATGCAAGTCAAGTTTGATGGAAGTTTTAACAAAGGAAACCAGCATTCAGTTTAACACTTTCTCTTTGGGAAAAACACAAGGAATACTGAAACTGCCGTCAAAACCAGGCTTTCGGTTCCTCCTGGATAGGAGCTAAGTAAAAATCAAGATCTCACCAACCTCAGCAAAAGAATGCAGTTCACTGTGACTGACGGGCACTTCCTTCAGAAACGAAGGGGCGAGGGGCATGAAGCGCCGCTGAACCTTCCCAATCCAGAAATTCCAAGCACAAAATCGAACTCGGACGGGACCACGGGAACGATAAAGAGAAAACTCAATAATGGCCAGAAGTCGACATACACATTAACAAACAAACAACAAGTATTTCAGTGCATCCAGGAATTCTGAAAACTTCAACAAGCCTTCTGTCCAGCAGTCGGGGCACCTAGAGAAGGGGGCACTTATGAGACTTCTGTCTCGTGCTAGACGTTTCTAAGACGCTGCTTTCACCGTAGGATCTAAAACAGCAACAACAGTCCTTTCACACCAGGAGAAAACCTTTCGAGCACCGGCAGTAAACAACAGAAAGCTCGCCGCGGGGGGTGACTTTACAAGGTTGTGAGAGGCTGGGATCAACACGTGAGCCTCGCTCCCCAGCTAACTCAGCGGACCAGGCGTGCGCAGCCCAACACCTTCGAGCCTGTTCTGAAACCCGAAACGCGCTGCGCCGAGAGAAAACACAGCCGTGGGCGGGGCCTTCCGGGCCGGAAAAAGCCGGCAGGGGAGGAGCAGCCCTCCAGCGAGCACAGACCCCGCTCGGCCCTCGCCCCGCCGAGGCTGCTCTCCCAGGGCCCCGACAACGAGTGTCGGCGACCAACCGCGGGTCGGGCCGCGGCCGCCCGCGGGGCCAACAGAGCAGCGCGGGCCCCGGCGCGGCACCCCGGGGACAGGCGGCGGGTCCCGAGGACCGCGGCCGAGACGCTCTGGGGCTCCGGGCTTGCCACCAGGCACCTCCTCACCTTCTCTTCCACGCAGTCGACAATGATGGACCGGGACTTGCGGCTGAGCCAGCGAGAGAAAGCCGGGCCTCCCATAGCGGCGTCGCGGCCCCGACGAACATAACCACAAGAGACAGGCGGGAGCGGAAGCCGCGGCACCGGGACTTCCTCCCACGTGCGCGCCGTCGACGGGAAGTGATGTCACGGCGCCGCCGCCGCCGGGGAAGCCGGGAAGGAGGCTCGGGACCGGGCTGGTTGTCGGATTCGGGGTTCTACGGCTGACCGGGTGGTGGGGGCTGCGGCTGGCCTCGCTTGCGGCGTTAGCTTTCAGTGGTGCCAGCCCTGAAGCCCGAGGTCGACCTCATGTGAGTCGCGGGGAATCCCGGGCTGCGCCGGCGTCTTGCTTCCCCAGCCCTCGGGTTCCACTGGGGCGGGATCCCCGTGCTGCGCACTCAAAACTGCTGTATTTGTAACTGTTCCCTTTAAAATGATGAGAAATGAAAGGTTTCCAAAGTTGTCTTTAAATTATTTAGCTACCATATTTTCAAAATTAGGAAACATGTTCAATTTGACTACCTAGTAGGGGAATATATAGATTTTTTTAAGTTAAAAAGAAACTAGGTTCTGGTGTGAATTCTGAAGGTCCAAAAAGTGATTTCAAGGATTATTAACATCCATCATCTGAGTAAGGCTATTTATCAATTACCGATAAATACTTATGAAGAAAAAACCTAGGCAGTGGTCAAGTTTTATTTAGTCATACACTTAACAAAATCTGTATCACGCAAAACTACATTATCTGGCTTCTGTTTTCTACCTACTAGATTTAGGATTTAAACAAATCATCAGAAAGACTTTCCTTCAATATCAACTCCAGAATCTAACTCCAAACAGTCAGCAACCTGCAGTGCTAATGACAGCAATAAGGTTATTGAGCTACAATCAGTCTTCCTGGCCAGGGGAGGAAGGAGTGTCTCACACCCAGATGTGCTGACGGCAGTGCCTGAGGGGGAGCCGACAGTAACAATGGCAACAGCAGCTACTCTTTCCTACTTGTTTCCCACTGATTTACCACATCACATGCATTCGCTCATTCAATCCTCTCAGCAACACAGAGGCAAATATTATGAAATATTATGAAAACACAACATTGCAAGAACATGTGTTCAATAAATGTTGAAGAAGTACCCAGATATATTTTATCTTCTATCATTTTAAGATGTACTCAACTTGGGCCGGCCTCGTGGCTTAGCGGTTAAGTGCGCGCGCTCCGCTACTGGCGGCCCGGGGTTCGGATCCCGGGCGGGCACCGATGCACTGCTTCTCCTGCCATGCTGAGGCCGCGTCCCACATACAGCCACTAGAAGGATGTGCAACTATGACATACAACTATCTACTGGGGCTTTGGGGGAAAAATAAATTAATTAAAAAATAAAAAAATAAAAAAAAAAAGATGTACTCAACTTAGACAAGAACTTACTTATTATCATGACTTCCGATAAGTTTTAAAGACATATGAAGAAATGACTATCTCCTAATAGTACTAAATTTTACCTCAAGAAAGATGTGTTCTTGCTACAGTCTAATAAATAAAAATATTTATATAACATATAAAAATATAGAAATATTAAAGGTCTGAGTTTAAACCCATCCTAAAATTCATCTGGAATCTCAAGAGACCCCAAATAGCCAAAACAATCTTAAAAAATAAAAATAAAGTTGGAGGACTCCCACCTCCTGATTTCAAAACTTACTACAAAGATACAGTAATTAAAACAGTTCGGTACTGACTGGCACAAGAACAGACATATTGACCAAGTGAATAGAGAGCCCAAAAATAAACCCTCACATACATGGTCAAATGACTTTCAACAAGGGTGCCAAAACCATTCAATGGGGTAAGGGCAGTCTTTTCAACAAATGGTGCTGGGAAAATGGACATCCACACACAAAAGAATGAAATTAGACCCTTACTTTATACCTTATACAAAAATGAACTCAAGATGGATCAAAGACCTAAATGTAAGCTAAAACTATAAAACTCATAGAAGAAAACAGGGAGGAAGCTTTATGACATTGGATTTGGCAACGATTTCTTGGATATGACATCAAAAGCACAGGCAACCACCACCAAACAGCCCAACAAAAATTAGACTTCATCAAAATTAAAAACTTTTGTGCATCAAAGGACACTATCAACAAAGTGAAAAGACAACCCACACAATGGGAGAAAATACATGCAAATCATATATCTGATAAGAGATTAGTGTCCAGAATATATAAAGTATTCCTACAATACAACAAAAACCCAATTCAAAAATGGGCAAGGGACTTGAATAGATATTTCTCCAAAGGAGAGGCAGAAACAGCCAATAAGCACATGAAAAAAAGGTTCAACATCACTAATTATTAGGAAAACGGAAAGCAAAAACACAGTGATCACCACTGCACACCCATTAGGATGGCTACTATCAAAAAACAGAAAATAACAAATCTTGGCAAGGATGTGGAGAAACTGTAACTGTTGTGCATTGCCTTCCTTTTCCTCTGGATGATTTATACTACATTGATATACTCCGCAAGTCATCTGCATGCTTATATATTTACTTATTTATTTAAAAATCCAGGCAAGGACTTATTTAACAAACACTTACATAAACATATTTACTTATTTATGTATTTATACTATTACTTTATTGCCTCCCATTCTCCTATGTCTCTTCTCCTTCCAGTTTAATCAAAACATCCTCCACAAAACACGTTCAAAAACAACCTAAGGCCCCAATCCACTGACATATAACAAAATATGACCACAGACCACAACACTTACACAACCCTGATCAATAGGCTGCAATTCTCATTATCATTCCATTAAAGTAATATGAAATTTCTGTTACTACATAACCAAAAGTCAACCCTAAAATCTCATAAAATAATGATTTTCAATTTATAAATTATTATTTATCCCCCTTTGCGCCACAATTCTCTTTGAGTCATTTTACTGGTCATCTGCATCACAGGGAATAATACAGGAAAAAGACTGAAAACATGATTTTACCAAACTGCTGATTATCCTAGAAAAATATATGGTGGAAGAAAAGGTTAAAATAATTTGCTGAAAGGGGCTTAGGTGTGAAATAATCGTTGGCTCACTGTGTGAGATTCTCCACTGTGTTTTACATTCAGTCATCATCACACATTTGGTGAGTGATAAACAGTACCTTAAATTTAGTACTAATTTTACATTGTCATTCTTACAAAATCTGTGAACAGAAGGAATGAGAAAATAGATATGTAAATAATAAATAAACTTTAAGTAATGGTTAATGCCAAGTATTTAAACTAAATTTCTAATACTTTTTTCAAAAGTTTCCATGGAGTATAAGTGAGTCTCCACATGGACACTTGATGTTTCTACAACTCTCAGCAACCTCACAAGGTGTCAATGAGCTACTGATGGAAGGAGCATGTCCCACATCCCATTAATTAATCACAAAGGAGACAAAAGATATAATCATTAATCTATTTCAACTCAATTTACTGTTTATCAAAATGCTACTATTAAAATCACTGTTAATCATTGCTAATCCCAGGTTAGATGAAAAAATATCAAAATTTCACATATAATCTTTAAAATACTTATCTTTTACAGAAATTCTTTCATCCCATAAATCATGTCTGCTTACAGTTTACCAAAAGGAGAAAATTATTTTAACCAAAAGGAATAATGTCTAAATTTTACCTTGCCAGGCATATTTCTTCCCATTTAAATCAATAGCAAAATCTTCAGGGTAGAAGTCAATTATACTAGAATCCTGTATCAGGGAGAAAAGCAAAGATTCAAAACAAAAGTCACATATTTCTGTTATAAAGAATTTGATACAACTTTCATTCGAGTTATCAGGCCTGATAAGAAAATGAAGTTTCATTCCTTTTAAAAAATGTTTTTAAGATATCAGGTCACTAATTCTGGGCCTAGTAAAAACAAAATTAACAATTTTATTTTAAAAGATGAAAATAAAAAGGCCTTATTATAAAAGAATTTTAGAACTGACGACTGTGGGCCCAAGACAGTGAAGAGTTTATTAACTCTAATAATTCCTACTTCTCAGCTGGGTGTCACTCTTTCTAGCTAGGACACAAAACACATGCAGTGGTGACTGCAGGTAAACCAGCCTTCATGCTCTGGTACCCACCACACATGGCTGGAACCAATAAAAATAATGACTTACAGGTATGCTGAGAACAAAATGACTGTTATAAGAATTTCTCCCAAACACATATCAATTTTATTTACTGGGTAGGGTACTGATGGCCAAGGAAAGCAGGGAAAAAAAAAGTAGTAAAAAATATACAGAAGAATCCAAATACTTTTACTTTGTTTCTGGACTTCACTATTGTAACTATAAGATGCAAAAGCAATTGTGACTAGTGCTAGCAAAATGTACGACAAAAATCCAGTTATCAACACACTCAAAAACTAAGACACTCACAGGATCACTCATGAGCTTCCGCCACGATGGAGGTAGGAAGTTACCACTTGCAGCTGGAAAAACTCCCATAAGTTGTTCCAGTGGTGTAAACTGCAAGAAAGAAAAAAAGTTTAAGATAAGACACAATTTTTATCTAAGCCAAAATTCTACAAATGTTATGGCTCTAAATACTCAAGCTTACCGGTTTAGTACCCTTCTCAAAATCAGAAGGCATGTCTGCAATACCTTCAAAGTCTGAAGCAAATGGTGCATAATGAAATGGATAATACCACTTCCAGGAAGCACAGCCCTAAAATCAGTAAAAACAAACAGAAAACAACAACAAAAACAAATCTATGTTAATGATGGACACGGTAAAGACAAAAAAATTAAACTATCAACCTATAATATTCTATTGATAAAACATATGACTTTTGGTATACATGCCATATATTATTTTTTTTCCATGAGTCCTAAAAGATGTTTGGATTAAATCTAAACTTTTACTTCGTATCGACGGCTCCTTGATTTACAAAATACTGCAAAGCATCTTTAATAATCAGTAGTTAATACCAAACTTTATACTAACAAACACAATTTGGTGAAGATTTTTATCCTTAAAATGTGTTTGGTGACATTTCCTTCCAACTCGAGAGCTGCTATCATCCCATAAAATGAAGAACAACTGCAGCTGACACTCACTGAGTGTACAGGTGGGTAAGGGACATCACTAGAAGAGTGACTGAGAGTAAAAGAGCCAAAAGTTTCATTTTACAATTCCCTATTATATTTTCATGTGACAACATTCTCTTTACTTTAAAAATATTTAAGTAAACCAATCAAAAAGAAAAAACAGTAAGTTATACTCAAAGAAAAGAGAAGCCTTCCTGAAATGAGTTTTGACTCTGCGCCTAGTGAATTAAAATCCTTAGGGTCAGAGCCGGCCCAGTGGCACAGCAGTCAAGTTCACACGTTCCACTTCAGCGGCCCAGGGTTCGCCGGTTTGAATCCTGGGCTCGGACCTACTCATCGCTCATCAAGCCATGCTGAGGCGGTGTCCCACATACAAGAACCAGAAGGATTTACAACTAGGATATACAACTAGGTACTGGGAGCTTTGGGGAGAAAAATGTTGAGGGTCGGAGTAAAACACGAAATGAGAATATTTTACAATTGATACTTAGTGTATTAAATTACTTTCTACTTTCCAACAAACTTCACCTATTCCCAAGTCACATCAAATTTGCTTCACTCCCCAAGCACGAAACCAGGTATTATCAGTGCTACAATCCCCTATATTTCCGCCTAATCTCTCACCAATCTGACATCTCATTTATCAAAAGCTTTAAGTCAGATACAGATTACTCCAATGAGAATGCACTTCATGTAACATCACTACACTATATGGAGGAAATGGGAGCATTCAAATTCCTTTCAAATTCTTACCAGTTATTTTCCAGGCTTTTGTCCTTTGTTCAGCCATTTAGCGACTGTGTATTAGTTACTCTGTTATTTTTTATTCCAATTAAACAAAACAATAAACTTGAATAATTTTAAAGACCAAGTACTCTCAACCACAGTATTTAACGCTGAAATTCTTTAGCATAACAAAAATTAGCTTCGTTTATATATTAACACCTAAGGAGCTTCAAAGGCTTTACAAACAAATCTTATTTAAAGTAATGAATTTCTTTATAGGAAGCTTGAAAATATGATTCTGGGTTCAATTTCAGAATATAGCTCAACAACACACACTATTATAGAAATAACTATTTTCTTAAAATGATTAACTAGACATTTAGAGGAGAATATTCATTTTGTACCTGGTAATAATATCGAAGAACCCAGCAGAGCCCTTCAACGTAAGACTGTACAATTTTACGACGGAATTTGTCATCAGCTGCATCAACGTCAAATTTGTTCTTGTAGTACCGCTGCTTCCACCCAGCTTCCCAAAGCCTAAAAATCAGGCAAAGCCAGTTCATGTTGAATTAATACACTTTCAGTAACTAGCTACCAATTTATCATCCAAATCAATTTATACTTAATAGCCAGGTAAAATGTAAACGAGTTAAACAGTAATATTAACATAGCTTCATTTAATTATTTCTAAAAAGTCCACTTTCACAGGATTTATTATCAACTTAAAGATAGTTAAACGTTAAAAACTCAAACACTGATTCTACAAAGATCATTACAAAACTACAGTAAAAAAAAAAAGAGAATAACCATTTATTAAAGTAGATACACAACACTTGTTTGCTCAGATTTTCATACTGTTTTACATGTTTTTTTGATTGTAGAACAATTCTAAAACTACATTTTAAGATGCAAATACTGAAGATATTTTATATAGTTCAAGTTTCTCAGTTTGTTAAAGTATATCTAAATTACACAAAGAAAGTCAACTAAATTACTTTTTTAAAAAAGAATAATCTAGAAGCCAGGCAGAAATTATGTATATACCTACTCTCCCTATCCTTGGGCCTTCTCCATCATTCAGCAAAGCATTGTTGGCATAAGTGAAGGACATGGACACACACACACACGTTCTGGTAAAACTTAGAAGGAGGTCATCAATTCACTAAATTTTCATTAATCACTGAAAATACAATGTGAAAAACCACATTTTCACTCAAAGTATATTTTTTTATTTTTTTAAGTACTCATTTCTCAATCTCTGAAAGATTTAAAGATGCCAAAGAATACTAAAAAAAAATCAAGAATGATCAAGAACATCAGGATGATTCTCCATTAAGGGCTCTTTTCTACCATGTGCCAGATCTTACTAATTAATTGCAGTCATGTTTCAGAATACACCATATCAATTTTTTTATTTACTTTTTTTTTTGAGGACGATCAGCCCTGAGCTAACATCCAATGCCAATCCTCCCCCTTTTTGCTGTGGAAGATTGGCCCTAGGCTAACATCCATGCCCATCTTCCTTTACTTTATAGGGGATGCCGCCACAGCATGGGTTGACAAGCGGTTGAACCTGCGAACCCCAGGCCGCTGAAGCGGAGTGCGCACACTTAACTGCTGTGCCACCGTGCCGGCCCTTACACCATACCAATTTTAACTTTGCCCCCATGCAAAAGATTTACAGAACATCAATTAGGAGAAATATCTTCTATCCATAATGTTGAATATCACTATTTTACAGAAACTACTAATGAAATAAATGCTAAGAACTCCAAGCATTTCTTGATAGAAGCAATTCTACTTTGATTATCTTCAGCACCAAAATTAAACAATAAAGTACTAAAAAAAATCAAGTTAACTATTAAGCTGATATTGATCATGATGGCTACATGGTAAAACAAAAAATATACTCCAAGAGTTGCAGAAGCAGAGGATAAAAACTCAGATCAGGTAGATGCTCAATCACAAGTCACCACAGATCTCTGAATCTGTCATCAAAAGATGTTGGGAAAATACAGAACCAGACATCACACTTCTGAAGTTTCTAATCATAAATACAAACACATCATCCACGTCCTATAAAAGAAGCATGAGCTGTGAACCACTAATGTTTAACTTTCAAATAAATCATTTTGCAAAATTCTAAATGAGTTACAATTATTGAGGTTGTTGGCCCTTTGCACTTGAGCCCAGGGTTCAAATCCAGATTTAATCACACAAGAAGCTGTTAAATCTTATTATATAATGATCTCAAACTTCTGTATAAATTAAAGAATCCAATTTTCCTATATAAATTTTCCTATATAAATTTTAAGTATATAGCTAATGAGAATCTTCTCTGTCATGAAATATAGTTGGTGCATATGCAAGTTCGTGGTTTTTAAAAATACATTTATCTCTTAACCGAAAGCCTTTTGCATATTTCATTTTAAAGAAGAAACTTTTCAATTGAGATGATTAAAACAAACTATATCAAGTAACCAAATGTAACTGAACTTTCTGGGTTAAGCAGCTTGAAAATTTAATCTCATAACAGTAACATTCAGATCACATAGAGCTAAACACTTCATGTCTAGCCGATCTAGTGCCTGGTCTCAGAGGGAAAAGTGGCTTGGAGGACGAAAACCAGCATGCATACTAATCTAGATACTTAGGTTTAACAGCTATAGCTTACACATCTCACTGGAATTTACTGACTACCCTAACCCTCCACATTAATTACTGGAGGATAAAAAGATCACAGGCAAGCATCTGAAGGCACTGCTGCTCTAAGCTAAATAGCATTAATTAGACGGCATCTATTTCAGCAATTTGCTAACAAAGTGCTGCCAAAATATGGCTTCACCTGACGTTATCCTCTGGTTCAGGTTCACTGTCACTGTCTTCTGCTTTTCGCTTAATTTCTCCTATCGGAGACGGGGAGCCATCAGAAGTGAAACTCGTATTAGGAGATACTGAAGGACTCTGTAGACAATTATGACATTACAGAGGAAGGATTTAATTATTCATTTCACATAAGAAGTTACATCCAACTACTGTTACCACCATGCTCCACAGTAATACATTTTTTTTAAGCTATTAAATAGATATGGTAAATATATTTAGAAAGTATAAAGACTGATCTTGGCCTACTCTACCTCTCCAAAATAGAATAATATAGTACCAAGCCTCCTACGCTTAAACTCAAAAGAATTTGAACATTAAGGTAAAAACTGCTTCAGAACAAATAAGAAAAACTTAATTTCATAGATTTTTTTTTTAATTATAGGACTTGAACATTTTTTTCCTTTGGTGGTTCCCTGGTGTTATGAATTTGTGATCACTTTCCACCAATTAACTAACAAAGCTGCAAGGGGAAAAATATATATATATGTATATAAATTAATACATAAAATACTCAATGCTGGTGAGAATAAAGTTAGATGTAAGTGGTTCAACCTAGTACAACCATTCCAGAAAGCAACAGTTTAATGAGACTCCGCCAGATATCTGTTAAACTATTTTATACATGTTGTTTTAAAATTCATTGTACAAATAAAATCTATTAGTCATCTTAGAAAAATGCAGCTTTTATTATTATTTCAAAGACTTGGATACCACTTTAAATTTACCATTATCTTCCCTTTGTACCTAACTCAATGAACATAGTAGCACCCTAAAGTATTTTAATATTTAACTAAAAAATTAGGGGCAGCTTGGTGGCATAGTGGTTAAGTTCACACACTCCACTTCAGCGGCCCGGGGTTCACAGGTTCAGATCCCGGGCGCACAGCTACACATCACTCAGCAAGTCATGCTGTGGTGGCATCCTACATACAAAATAGAGGAGGATGGCATGGATGTTAGCTTAGGGCCAAACTTACTTCCTCAGCAAAAAGAGAAAGATTGACAACAGACGTTAGCTCAGAGCCAATCTTTCTCACACACACACACACACACAAAAATTAAAATGTTCTGCAACTTTAATGTTAAATGACCAAAAACCTAAGTGGCAGAAAATGTTTTCATGGTAAAGTTTTTCTTCTGTTATTCACAGTGTATTAGATATTTCAAGTAAATTATTTTTAAATCAAGAACTCAGGAGCCTATTTTAATGATACTGTAACTAAAACCTCAGCATGAAGGTAGTTCACACCAAAGGCCAAGAAAAGTTACAACAAAGCAAAACCATATTTCACATAGAGCTCACAACACTTTCCTTTAATAAATGTATAATATCAATTTTATTCATGATACTGTATGGCTAATACTATCAAAAAAAAAAAGAAAAGAAAAAAGAAAACAGGGGCCAGCCCTGTGGCCTAGTGGTTAAAGGTCAGCGCGCTCAGGGCTGGCCCCGTGGCTTAGCGGTTAAGTGCGTGCGCTCTGCTACTAGCGGCCCGGGTTCGGATCCCAGGCGCGCACTGACGCACCGCTTGTCCGACCGTGCTGAGGCTGCGTTCCACATATAGCCACTAGAAGGATGTGCAACTATGACATACAACTATCTACCGGGGCTTTGGGGGGGAAAAAAAAAGGAGGAGGATTGGCAATAGATGTTAGCTCAGAGCTGGTCTTCCTCAGCAAAAAGAGGAGGATTAGCATGGATGTTAGCTCAGGGCTGATCTCCCTCACAAAAAAGTTTGGCGCACTCCGCTTTGGCAGCCCAGGTTCGGTTCCTGGACGCAGAACCACACCACTTGTCTGACAGTAGCCATGCTGAGGTGGCGGCTCACATAGAACTAGAAGGACTTATAACAAGAATATACAACTACGTACTAGGGCTTTGAGGAGGGGGAAAAAAAGAGGAAGACTGGCAACAGATGTTAGCTCAGGGCAAATCTTTCCCAGCAACAAAAAAAAAGAGCTCTAAAAAAATTTTGGATAATGAGAGCTACCTTAAAATATGTATTCAGATATATTCCACGTCTGAGTTGGAGAGTGAGAGTTTAGGCAGTGAGGAGTACCTGTATTTGACAAACTGAGGAATACTATCCTGCAAAATGCCCATAACTGACCCCTGGGAGGAAAGGGGAAATACGGCAGCAAAACCACCGTCTTCTCTTGCTCTAGCTATGAGATATTTGGATGTCCTGTCATGCTTCTAGCACCATCACCACCCACTACCTTTGGGGAAGCAGGAAGCACTGTGGCCCGACTGCATTAGAGAAACACTGCAGCCACTTAGCTATCCACACTTACATGTATGTTCTTTTCTTTCACATCATTTAGATATTTTCATATTAATAAGGATTTAACAGAGTTAAAGATATCTCAAGGCAAAAGAAATTGAGAAAAACTATAAAACAAAACAACTCCAGGCTAAGTGATAAAATTCACACACAACTGTAAGAGGCATCTGAAAGTCACCACTCTTCAATGCTACATAAAAATAAGTTACTTACAGAATTATTCTGCATCCTCATTTCATAGGCTGCTTGTCTCGGATTATTGGCTACTTGAGAACCTGGTGAATTTCTTGAACCCGAGGCATGAGGGGTTAATATTCCACCAGGAGTGAAAGCTGGTTGATCTCTCTAACATAAATGGAAAGGAATGTAGAAATTAAAATTAAATCACAACACAGTTAGATGACAGGAAGAAATGAAGGCAATGGAAAAGAGTCCCTGCTGTAAGCTCTTTAAAGACGAAATGGATTTCCGTTAACATTACAGGGTTGTCTACAGTTTGATTTGATGGTAACTTACCCTGTAAACAATAGTCTGTAATATTTAATAACTCTGCTATAAAAGTACATATAATACACTTTTCTGATACATAGAAGCTATTCAAATCTCATTAGGTTATTCCCTTATGTTCACTTACAATTTCAAAACGCATTCAAGACACAATTTTAGGCAAATAAAGATAACTATTAAGGTAAAAAAATAAGCCAAGAGTTTGATTTATACTTAGGAAATACAACTTCTATTTATCCTTCACCTTGATGGAATTTAACTCTTTGTTTCCAATTAGTCAGAGCTATGATTATAGCTACAGTAGGTGACAGTCACGGCTGACTGATAAAAGATATTTTTTAAACAGACACTGACTGAAAGAAAATAATAATATATGAGGTAGACATCAGACACGCCCTTCCCTATCTAAGTGGTTCTGAACCCACCTGCAACAATAAACAACTCTACTTTTCTCCCTTATAGGTTCCTGAAATTGCTCGATTCTAATAAAATATAATAATAAAAGGTAGTCCCCAAACTCCATTTGTTTAAAATCCAGTAAGGAAGACAAGAAAAACAAAAACTTAAGAAGTTAAGTGACTATAAAGTGTTATGCAATTAACTAAGAAAACAAATATCACAAGCGAGAAGCACTAGAGTTAAAAGGAAGGACTGCTCAACCTGGATTACAAGCGGAAGCAATAGGGAGGCCTCGTGGAAAACGTAAGATGGGAGGGAGCCGTGAAGTCAGAAACCCATTGAGAGGGACCAAACAAAGGCAATGCTCTGAGTCAGGAGGGACCTGGTATATTTAGAAGACAACTGGGGAAAGCAGGGTGAGAACTTGACCAGATCATAGTATGCTCTGCACGCCAGACTAAGACAGAACTGGATTCTGCGGGAACTAAGGAGTCACTGGTAATTTCTGAGCAGAGAAACAACAAAGTTTCGAGTGTTGTGTTCTAGGAAGAGTAACCTGACAAGGATATAGACAGAGTGTAGTAACTTTCAAGAAGATACAAAGACCTAACTATTTTTATTACAAAAACAATACCCAATTACCGTAAAAAATTCAAATAGCTAAGTGCTACCCGGCCCCTCTGGCCCATCAAGTGTATCCCCTCAGACTCTAGAGCTTAGAAAGGACTTCTTTAAAACTGACACCAGCATTCTTTCTCCAGGTAAGAGGCAGCTGGGTAGACATTATGTCCCTAACAAACTACTGGATAAGGAATAAAAAGCTATCTTCCTCCCAAATTGTAAATGTATGTTATTGCCAATCTGATGAAATTAATTAAAACTCACCTTCATTCTCTTTCTCTTTTCTTTCTGTCGTCTTCTAAAACTGTCCTAAAAGTATAAAATCCACATATTCTGTCAAATAATTACACAAAAATGTAAGAGTTAAACATTACCAGGAATGATTTGGGAGACAAAGTTTTAAAGGAAGACCCCAGAAACGTAACTAATTAAACTAGGCAATGGACTATATGTTCAAAGTGTTGCTTATCAGAACTTTAGATAGACAGAGAGCATTCTAAATTGAGTTTAGATACACTTTAATTATTCCTCTTAATTTTTTTCAGATAGTTTTTGATATCATTTCAGGAAAGAATGCAAGAGTCATAACAAAGACCCTCTGTTTTACCCTGGAGCAAGTAGCCCACCAATACGGACAAGATACAAATAAGCAACTCCCCACTTACTCTGGGCCACTCAAAGGCCTCCTTTAGCCCAGAAAGCATTCCTCCCACGCCCAAGTTTCTGTGAGCATCAAGGCACTGAGACGACAGCTACGGTGGCCAGGGCTGCTGCTGTGGACTGAAACAGTGGCCAGCAGGTCCTGTACTGACTGTCATTCTACCAGCAGCTGCACTTCCATCACTTCCAAGTCAGTACTGCCACCTGCAATATAACACCCTATTGAGATCTGAACTTTGTGCTTTCTGCCAGGAGAGGGGCTGAATGCTGGACACATGGTGACTGACCACCTTAAAACCTCCTCAGACAGCAACACCACCAATTCCTTTAATCAAGCTTTTGCCCCATCTTTAAACTCATCTAGGTCACCAATGACCCACAGACTGTGAAATCCATTACTCAGTTTTCAGTCCGTATCTGACCGTGACTCTTCCTTCTTGATCCGTGCTCTTCACTTGGCTTCCAGGACGCTACACTCACCTGGTTCTCCTCTTTCACTCTTGCTGAATGCCTTCACTCCTCAACTTCCCAACACCTTAACATTGGCGTTCCTCTTCACCCAGTACTTGGACCTCTCACTCTCATGGGAGTGATCATCTAGTCTCACGGCTTTAAACACCATCTACGTGCTGATGACTCCCCAGTCAGGACCTCTCCCCACTCAACATCTCCACTTGGGTGTACAAACTTCACATGCCCCAAATGGCATCCCCACCCCTAGCTCTGTGCCTCCCAGTCTTCTTTATCACAGCAGCTCAGACCATTTTTCAATTGCTCAGACAAAATGCTTTGGAGTCATTCTTAATAGCTTTCCTTCTCTCACCCCTAGCATTTAATTCACCAGCCAAATCCACTAGTTTTACCTTCAAAACATGTTCAGAATCCAATTACCTCTTATCAATCTCCACTGCCACCATGTTGGCTCCCTTGGATTATCGCAAAAGAGCCTAATTGGGCTCACTGTTTCTATCTTTGCCTCCATACAGTTAGCCTCAACAGGGCAGCTAGAGTGATCCTTTTATAATATGTGTCAGATCTTGTCACTTTTATACTCAAAACCCTCCACTGATGCAGAGTGAAAGCTCAAGTTCTTATAACGACCTATAGGGTCCTACCAGATCTGGCCCTCCACCATCTTTCTGACCTCCTCTCCTACCCCTACTACTTTCCCTTTGCTTCCTCTCTGCCTGTCACACTGGCTCCTTGCTGTTCCCTGAACATCCTGGGTAAGCTCCTGCCCTAGAGCCTTTGCACTGGCTGTTCCTTCTGTCTGAAATGCTCTTCCTGCAAACACCTGCATGATTACTCCCTCATATCCTTCAAAGTCATCTGTCAGTGAGGCCTTCTCTAGTCATCTTTTCTAGAACTGCAATGTCCTCATGTCCACCTTCCCAGATATTTCCTCATCTGCTTTTTTCTTCACAGCACTTATCACTCTCTAACACATTACACACTTTACTTAGTTTTTGTGTTTATTGTCCATCTCCCACGGAAGAATATCAGCTCCATGAGGTCAAGAATTTTTGTCTGCTTTTTTTCTTTAGTTTTTTGTTGTAGCAGTAACACTCAGAATACTATTTGGCACACGGTAAACACTTAATAAATATATGCTGAATAAATGAAGAAGATTTGCAAGACAAAAGGCAAACATCAAAGCTCATAAAATAAAAAGCATCATATTTCTGACCTAACTGCTCAATTTTAATAATAAATATTGATGTATTCCTCTTTTACCATGTATTCTGCTGGTCAGTTAAATACCTATTTCTAAGGGTGGTAGTTACACATAAGCAAAATAGGTATACCTGGTTGGACTTTACTGATCTTTAATTTTTGTGTGCTATGAACTTCTTTGGAAGTCTGTCAAAAGCCGGAGACACACTTCCTGGGAAAATACACACACCTAGATACTATCATATTGAATTTCTGAGGGTTCATAAATTTCACCGATGTCCAACTATGCTGACAAACATCATATGATGTCAGGGATACCAAAAACGATCCAAAGCTTTAAAATGCCCTCTCTGCCAGGCCAGCTGGAAACTTTATTACTCAAATCTGAAGCACTCTGGTATCTATCAAATCCCATACATCCCACTCTAATGGCAAATATCACCAATACTTAATAGTACAGAGTAACCTAAAACCACATAAAAGGACTGTTCTAACGTGAGGCTTTTACACCAAGTACTACACCGTCTGTGTAGCTTTTTCTTAAGCATAAATGGCAGCAGGTCAGGTGGAGCCACCATAATTGTTGAAGGCTTAGTTAAAAATGGCTGTCCTGATAGACATTTGATATCCTAGACAAAGTCAGTTATGCTATTTAAATTTTACATGTGAAAAATTCTTGCCATCACAGAACATTACCAAGTACCAAAGGCTTTAAAAAGAACACTTACAGTCTACTCACACTGGTATATAAAATGGTACCCAAGGTTCTAAAAAAGAGATCACTAGCTATAGCATACAAAGCTGAAGAAAATATAAAATCTTGTCAGATGCAATGACATGTTTTAATCTGTTAGGAGATAATGAAGCAATGTAGCAATATGATTATGTTGCTATTTGCTCAAAATAGCCATATGACTTTTTATAAAATCAGTTTCTAAAAGGATTTCCTTCACTCTCTTTCTAAAAAGCTACTATCTGCTCATTTTACCCACTGCTTGCCTCCCTTGCCACTCTTGCACAATCACCCTGCAACCTACTCTGCCTCCAGGCTACTGCCCCTCCACCCCACTAACTCTTCAGGACCTCTGAACCCCTGGCCATGGACTAGGGGCCTATCTCACTCTGACGCCTCCGGCAGCACCAGTGGCTTCTCATCTCTTCAGGGATTTCCTCCCACCTCTCTAGAACTGACTCCCCTTACTCCTTAACATCTACGCTTCTTAAGGTTTCTGTTGGAGGCACTTGAACTCCATACAAAGCTCCAGGGATTTCAACTTCACACTCATGACGTGAAGTATTCTGCTAATGTTCTCAAATCTCCTTCCAAAAGACTTCTGCCCTGAGCTTTACACATATCCATCTAACTGCTTCACGGACTTTTCTCCTCTCAGGTGTCCTTTGACCCCTCCAACTCTGTATCTCCAAAATGAACCTCAATTTCTACCTTGTCCTCACCCCAACCTGCTCTACCCCCACTGCTTGCTGTCTCATGAACGGCCCAACCACACTCCCAACTGTCCAAGCCAGACTGGACTTCTCAGCTAAGCACTCACTCCATCATATGTCATCAATTTTCAAGTGCTTTATTATTTTATTTCTTTCTTTTATGTTTAATTGCTTACTCAGAGCTGCAACCCTCTGCCTAGACTGATGCTATCTAACCCAGAGGCCCCTACACTCCACTACCAGAGTACAGAGTTTCTAGGTCTTCACCTGACTTCCAGAGCATCAACATTTCCTATAAAACATGGCATCCACTAGTTCATCCCCAGCATTCTCCCAGTCTTGGAACCCTCATTTCACATCCCGTTGATCAGACACGTGTTTGGATTTTTATCTTAATCAGGATTATGAAGAGAGAAAAAAATTACAGTGCAATTCACACAGTGTGCAATACACAGTTCCACACAGCAAGCATCACAGCCTTTATAAAATAATCAAAGCACTGGCCACTCATGATTACACTGGCGTTTGATACACTATAATAATATAACAATGCATTCAAAGAGGTTAAAAGTACAATCACAGGATCATCACAGCATATTAGAGACAGGAGCAATTTAGCTACTGCAATAGAAACACTTTACCTCATCATCCTTTCTCTTTTTAAAAATGCTATCCTCAACTTCACCAACTGCTAACATGATCATCTGTACTCTTTGCAGATTGACATAACCACTTTCTGTAAGGTAACCCTGTAAGTGATAAAATACATGTAAAATAATCTTCTTATAAAAGCAAATACTTCTGTTTTGAAATTATTCAAGAATGAATTCACCCCAGTTTTGTGAACCACATTTTTGTATATGTTAACCAAATGGTCAATTGCACCTTCCGTGCCACCAGGAAACAAACATTATGTATTAGGACCAGTACGCACTGTAAGCAAGAAGGCTACAACAGTAGTTTAAAAACCCACACAAACACACATACCGAATCTCTAACGACGGCAGGTGAGGAAGGAAGTCATTTCCCACAAAGCACATGAAGCACATGAAGACCCAGTCATCAGTGCTCCTCTCGACATCAAATGTGAGCGGTAGGCTGGCCATGGTGAGCTCTCTTTCCAAATACTACAACCAAAAAGGAATGCTGCCATTAAAGCTATGAAATGCCACTCTGCTTTAGAGGGCTGATTCCAATGATTATTGCTACATACCTCACGAAGAACATCAAGACGAAGGAAGATAAACTCTCCTTCTGCACAAGGAAGACTATCTGCAAGTTCATCATGCTGCAACAAAAGGAGTAAAGATTAAACAAGTCTACTCTAAACCCTGTAATTTGTTTCCAGCCAAACGAACATTATAGCTTTTTTTAAAGCAAGATCCATTTTAATATTACAAGTACTAAATAAAAAAAGAACTCACCAAACCATTTTAAAATTAAAAATTACCCATAATCCCAATCATACCTAAACCAGGGATCGGCAAATGTTTTTTGCAAAGGGCCAGATAGTAAATATATATATTTTAGCCTGTGCGGGACACACAGGGTCTCAGTTGCATATTCTTTCATGTTTTATTTCATTTTTACAACCTTTTAAAAATATAAAAACCAGGGCCGGCCCCCTGCATAGTGCTTAAGTTTGGCATGCTCCGCTTTAGCGGCCAGGGTTTGCAGGTTCGGATCCTAGGCGTAGACCTACACCACTAGTCAGCCGTGCTGTGGCGGCAACCCACATATAACATAGAGGAAGACTGGCACAGATGTTAGTTCACGGCTAATCTTCCTTTAAAAGTAAAAAATAAAAAAAAAAGTAAAAACCATTCTTAGCTCACAGGCCAAATCTAGAGGGCTGGAGTTTGCCAATCTCTGACGGATAGCCAACCAGTATTTTGATGTGTATGCCTCTAGACCCTTCTCTGTGAGCATACAGTATATTTCTTACCTGCTCTTTTCACTCACTATGTCTTTTAAAGAGGTACCATATTCTTAAAACAGATAGAAACCTCTTTAGAGACTGGATATAATCAAGTGAACCCAAAATATGCAGAAACTAGGAGTAACTGAAAAGTATCAAGAAGTTTCAAGTATCAACAAGTTTAATATATTTGATTTGTAGTTCCTTTTAAGAATAACCATTTGAAACATTACTTGTACAAACAAATCATGTGCCATGGACATTATTACCAATGAGACTTAAGCCTCGTATACTTACAAGCTATGTTAGAAAAAGTGGAGAGTAGAAAGAATGAGCACATGCATGCTTTTGAATGTGTCTTTAAAGAATTTTCAAAGACACATTTCTATGAGAGGGAACAGAGACAGTACGTAAAAAATCTAATCAAAAATAGTCTTCTCTTTATTTTAAAAATGAAGCAACCTGAATATATTTAATGCTGTTCAATTACACACTTAAAAATAGTTAAAATGGTATATTTTGTATTATATATTACAACATAAATGTACCTTGAAAATATAATGCTAAGTGAAAGAAACCAGCCAAAAAAAAACCTATACTATATGATTCTATTCATAGGAAAGTCAGAATAGGGAAATCTATAGAGACAAAAAGTAGCTTAGTGGTTGCTTAGGGATGGGGTAAACAGGGTAGGGGATAAAGGGATGGTAGCTGAAGAGTTCAGGCTTCTTTTTGCGGTGATGAAAATATTCTAAAAAATACTGTGGTGATGGTTACACACATCTGTGAATATATTAAAAAAACCCACTGGATTATAAACTTTAAATGGGTGAATTGGATGGTATGGAATCACATCTCAATAAAGCTGCCTAAAAAATGTAGTAGCCAGCTCCAAAAAAAACACATCATAGTGAAGAAAGCAGAATGTAGGGTCAGGGAGCAACATCGCTTTTGTTCATTATTAATCCTTCCAGCCCTTAAAGCCATGCCTGCATGTTTGCAAAAAAAAAAAAAAGGACTAAATGAAGTAGACGAGTGGAGTGACAGGAAAAAAGCAGGGTAGGAAACCTGGATTTCACCACATGAAAAGAGCACAATTCTACACTATGCAATGTCACCAAAAATTAGACATAAAAATATCCTCACTTATACCTGGACATACAAACTACTAAAAACTAACTTACCAAATAAATTTCTGAAACATCAATTGAGTCTGTGTTAAGGCATTGTTTGAAGAACTTAACTTGTATTAATTGATTTAACCCACACAACCACCCTAGGTGGTACATATATAGCTGATCTTCATTATTTACAAGTTTCATATTTGTGAATTCACCTACTCACTAAAATTTTTTTGGAATCCCAAATCAGTATTTGCAGCATTCTCATGGTCATTCGCAAACATGAGCAGAGCAGTGAAAAATTTCAGTCTATCAACACACACGTTCCAGTTGAGGTCAAACAAGGTGACACTCTGCCTTATTTCAGCTCTCATACAGAAATGACCAGAGGATAGAGATGGTAGGGAGCAGTGCGGTGTAATGCAAGAAGCTCCAGTTCTTTCGAGTTTAGGAGAGTTTAAGTCATTTTCCCAAGATCAGAAAGCTAACGAATGGAGGACTGCATGAGCCAAGGACACAAAGTGAAGAAATTGATGGTTGAATGAATTAATAGTTAAAAGGCTAAAAAAAGAGATAAAACGAGATCATAAAAAATACTTAAACCAAAAGAAGAAGAAATGAAGAACGGAAACAAAAAACAGATGAGACAGAAAACAAACAGTAAGATGACAGATTTAAATCTAACCATATCAATAATCACATTCAACGTAAATGTTCTAAATGCCCCAATTACAAGGCAGAGATTGTGAAAACAGTGTGGCAGTTCCTCAAAAAGGTAAACATGGAATTACCATATGATGTAGCAACTCCACTCATAGGTATATACCCAAAGAAATGAAAGCAGGAATCACTCACAGGTATACACCCAAAGCATTGATGTGGCATACAGATACTTGTCCACCAATGATCACAGCAGCATTATTCACAACAGTCAAAAGGTAAAAATAACCCAAGTGTCCAAACAAAATGTGATAAACACATACAATGGGATATTAGTCAACCTTAAAGAGGAATGAAACTCTGATATATGCTAAACATGGATGAAACTAGAAAACATGCTAAGTGAAATAAGCCAGACACAAAATGCCAAATACTATATGATTCCACTCATCTTAGGTACCTAGAATAGGCAAATTCATAAGACAGAAGGTAGGGGAGAAGGGAGAACGGGGAATTATTGTGTAATGGGTATAGAGCTTCTGTTTAGGATGATGAAAAAGTTACAGAAATGAAGAGTCACAATGGTTTCACAATATTGTAAATGTACTTAATGTCACTGAATTCTAAACCTTATAATGGTTAAAATGGCAATTTTTATGTTGCGTATCTTTTGCCACAATAAAAAAAAAAGGGCAGAGATCATCAAACTATAAAAAAGCAAGACCCAAGTGTATGTTGTCTACAAAAGCAAACACTTTAAATATAAAGACACAAACAGGCTAAAAGTAAAAGGATGGGAATAGACCATGCTAGCACTAGTCAAAAGATCTGGCTACATTAATATTGGACAAAGTAGACTTCAGAGCAAAGAATATCACCAGGGATAAAGAGGACCACTTTATAATGATAAAGGAGTCCATTCATCAAGAAGACATAACAATCCTAAGCATTTATGTACCTAATAAAAGAGCTTCAAAATGCAAGGAGCAAAAACCAATGGAACTAAAAGAAGAAACAGACAAATCCAAAAAATTATAATGGGAGATTTCCACACCCCTACCAATAATTGACAGAACAAGGAGACAGAAAATCAGTAAATGTTGTTCAAGTCTTTCATATCCTATCAACAAACGTGATAACATTTATAGAACACTCCACCCAATAACAGCAGCACATATATCCTTTTAAAGTCAACATGAAACATTTACCAAGACCATATCCTGGGACATACAACAAATCAGATAAGCTTTTAAAAGATTCAAATTATGCAAAGCATGTTCTCTGACAGGGGAACTAAATTAGAAATCAATAACAGAAAAAAAGTCTGGAAAATCCCCCAAATATTTGAAAATTAAATAATACTCTTCTAAATAAGCAATGGGTCAAAGAGGATATCAGGAAATATTTGTTACTGAATGAAAATGAAAACACAGCATGTCATTATTTGTGGCATAGAGTTGAAACAGTATCTAGAAGGCTGTTTATGGCACTCAACACCTTTATTAGAGAAAATGCAATGTACCAAAGCAATGACCTAAGTTTCCACCTTAAGAAATAAGGACAAGAAACCCAAGCTAAACACAAAGTGAGCGTAAGAAACAAATAAGAGCAGAAGTTGATGAAAAAGAAAACAGAAAAACAACAGAGAAAAAAAATCAATGAAACCAAAAGCTAGTTCTTTGAGATCAGTCTAGCCAGACTATTAATGGAACAAAAGAGAAAAGACAAAATTAGTATCAGAAATAAGAGAGGTGACATCACCACATTTTCTATCAATAGTAAAAGGATAATAAGGAATACTATGAACAACTTTTGTCAACACATTTGACTACTCAGATGAAATGGACAAAACCTGTGAAAGTTAAAAATTACAACAGCTCATTCCAAAAGAAACAGACAATCTGAATGGCTCTATATCTACTAAAGAAATTGAATTTGTAGACAAAAACCTTCCCCCAAAACTTCAGGACCAGAAAGCTTTACTGGTGAATTCTACCAAATATTTAAGCAAGAAATAACACCAATTCTAGACACACCCTTCCAGAAAACTGGGGAGGGTATATACCGCGCAGCTCAATCTGAGGCCAAGGTTACCCAAAAACTAAAACTAGACAAAGACATTTCAAGAACACTACAGACAAATATCCTTTTTGAACATAAATGTAAAAATGTAAATGAAGAAATCTTTAGCAAAATGAATCCAACAGTATATAAAAATAATATACCATGATCAAGTGGGATTTACCCAAGGAATGCAAGGCGAATTTAACATTTCAAAATCAATGTAATTCATCATATTAAAAAACTAAAAACAGAAACCATGGGATGAATTAAAACTATAAAACATCTCTAAGAAAACACAAGAGAGAATCTTAGTGACCTTGGCTTTGGCAAAGATTGTTAAATACAATACAAAGAGCGGAAATATAAAAAAAAATATATAAAACAGACTTCATTAAAATTAAAAACTTCTGTTCTTTGCACTGGTAAGAAGTAAAAAGGTAAGCCACAGAGTAGGAGAAAATACCTGCAAAAGATATATCAACACGTAAGAAACTCTACAATTCAATAAGACAAACAACCCAACTTAAAAATGAGCAAAAGATCTGAATAGACACCTTGCTCGAGAAGACATACAGTACGCAAATAAGCACCTGAAAAGATGGTCAACACCATCTGTCATCAGGCAAATGAAAATTAAAACGACAACGAGATAACACTAGACTAGAACGGCTAAAACTAAAAAAGACTAACCAGACTAAGTGCTGGAGAGGGAGTGGAGCAACTAGAACCTGCACACATGCTGGCGGCAATGTAAAATCGTACAACCACTTTGGAAAACAGCTTGGCAAGTTTTTAAATAATCACACACCTACCACACAATTCAACCATTTCACTCCTGAGTATTTTCTCTAAAGAAAGGAAAGCACATGTCCACACAAAGACTTGCACACCAATGTTCACAGAAGTTTTTTTGTTTAATAGCCCAAAACTGAAACAATCCACATGTTCCTCCATCAGGTGAAGGAACAAACAAAATGTGATACACGCACAACACAGAATACTACTCAAAAATAACAAGAAATGAACTATTGATATATGGAAGAACATGGGCGAATTTCAAAATAATTATTCTGAATGAAAGTAACTGAGCCAGGTAAAACAAAGAGTACATATTATATAATTCCATGTATATAAAATTGTAGAAAATGAAAACTTATCTACAGAGTCAGAAATAAATCAGTGGTTGACTAACGACAGGCAGCACACAGTTGTAGGGAGGAATAACAAAGGGCCAGAAGGCATGTTTTAGAGGTGACGCTCATTATCTTGATTATGGTGATGGTTTCATGGATGTACACATATCTCAAAATGTATTTAACTGTACACTTTAAATATGTGCAGTTTGTTGTAGGTCAATAATATCTCAATAAAGCTGCAAGAGGAGGAGGAGAGGAGGGGGAGAACAGAGACGAAAGAAAAAGAAATCACTCTAGGAGGACCAGGATCCAGAGTTCAGAGAGGGCAGTGAAAAAGGAGGTCAAGAAACAATCAAGGAGCATTCCCTAGAACTGAAGAACACAAGTTCTCAGCCTCAGAGTCAGCCAAGCACTGATCAAAATAAACTGAAATTTTAAAAAAATCTATACCGAAGTACATAATCATGAACACTTACACTACCAAGGATAAAGGTCTTGAAAAAGTTCAGAAAGAAAAATAGATCAACTACAAAAGAACGAAAGCAGAACATAGAAATTAAGAGCACAGCCTTCCTGATTTTGACAATGGCTCTGCCATGTATTAGCCAAGTGACCCTGAGTACATTACTTAACCCCTCTGTGCTTCAGTTTTCTCATCTGTAATAGTAATAATAGTAAGGAGTAGTAGTCATGTGGTTGTTATGAGAATTTAATAAACTAATCTATAAAGTGCCTAGAACAGTGCCTGGTATGTGCTAAATACTACATAAGTATCGGTTAAATAAATAAATCACATTAACATTCAACTTCTCATCAAAGGGCCGGCCCGGTGGTGCAACCAGTTAAGTGCTAGCACTCCGCTGCGGCGGCCCGGGGTTCGCCGGTTTGGATCCCGGGCGGGCACCGACGCACCGCTTGGCAAGCCATGCTGTTGCAGCGTCCCATATAAAGTGGAGGAAGATGGGCTAGGATGTTAGCCCAGGGCCAGTCTTCCTTAGCAAAAAGGGGAGGATTGGCAGATGTTAGCTCAGGGCCGGTCTTCCTCACAAAAAAAAAAAACTCATCAAAAATACTGGATGACATAAGTCAAAAGAACAGCACTTTCAAAGATTTGAGGGAAACTAATTTGCAAGCTCAAACTTGATGCCTAGCTAATGACCACTCATGTGTACACGGGTAGAACAGATTCAGAAAACTCACACCCCGCACAGCATTTCTTAAGAATTCAATTGAGAATAAAAACCAAGGAAGGATTTAGGCCAAGAAAGATGATCAGAAAATAGTACCCTCAACTGAAGAAAGGAATTTTTAAAGATTTTATTTATTTATTTTTCCCCCAAAAGCCCCAGTACATAGTTGTCTGTCTTAGCTGCACATCCTTCTCGTTGCTGTATGTGGGACGCGGCCTCAGCATGGCTGGAGGAGTGGTGCCTCGGTGCGCACCCGGGATCCGAACCCGGGCCGCTGGCAGCGGAGCGCACGCACTTAACCGCTAAGCCACGGGGCCAGCCCGAAGAAAGGAATTTTTAAAAATCTCAGGAAGCAGCTTTCCAGAAAGCCTAAAGAACCAGGTGTGACAGCAACAGAAATAAAGACCTCAAGAAGGAGTCTCCAAGAAGAAAGAGGACTTGATAGAATACCTAATAAAACAGCGAGTTTGGATGTGGAGCCGTATAAAGAGGAAAACAGAAAGAGAACACCAAGAAAAAGACAAAAGTAGCACAAGAAAAGAAACAGTATCACAGCATAACTTGAATCTGGAAAGTGACAAGAATTTACAATACTATTTGATTTTTCAGCTTTTAAAACAATCCCATATATAGCCAAAGCCCTGACAATTTAATTTGGGATGCCAACAAGGCAAAAGTACAGCTGGCAAGCTTGGGGTGAAGAGTAAGAGCAGCAGAGATAGAAAAGCTAATACCTAACCTTAGAAAGTGAGAAGTCAAGGGATACTTTAAATAGAAGATGTAATAAAAAAGACACACTACTCAAAGTTATAAAGCTTACCAAGAGAAGAAATAAAGACAGTGATTTATTATTAGGAATGGGGCAGGGGATGCCGCATGAGTGACGAAATCCTCTTTTATCATAGCTAGAATTCAACAGATAGATCCAAAACCAATAAATCAGGCATAATCATGATATCTAGAGACAGAACCAAAACAGTTAAAAATGGTTATCTCTACAGAGTAGAAATGGGATGAGATGCAAGTCAAGTTTGATGGAAGTTTTAACAAAGGAAACCAGCATTCAGTTTAACACTTTCTCTTTGGGAAAAACACAAGGAATACTGAAACTGCCGTCAAAACCAGGCTTTCGGTTCCTCCTGGATAGGAGCTAAGTAAAAATCAAGATCTCACCAACCTCAGCAAAAGAATGCAGTTCACTGTGACTGACGGGCACTTCCTTCAGAAACGAAGGGGCGAGGGGCATGAAGCGCCGCTGAACCTTCCCAATCCAGAAATTCCAAGCACAAAATCGAACTCGGACGGGACCACGGGAACGATAAAGAGAAAACTCAATAATGGCCAGAAGTCGACATACACATTAACAAACAAACAACAAGTATTTCAGTGCATCCAGGAATTCTGAAAACTTCAACAAGCCTTCTGTCCAGCAGTCGGGGCACCTAGAGAAGGGGGCACTTATGAGACTTCTGTCTCGTGCTAGACGTTTCTAAGACGCTGCTTTCACCGTAGGATCTAAAACAGCAACAACAGTCCTTTCACACCAGGAGAAAACCTTTCGAGCACCGGCAGTAAACAACAGAAAGCTCGCCGCGGGGGGTGACTTTACAAGGTTGTGAGAGGCTGGGATCAACACGTGAGCCTCGCTCCCCAGCTAACTCAGCGGACCAGGCGTGCGCAGCCCAACACCTTCGAGCCTGTTCTGAAACCCGAAACGCGCTGCGCCGAGAGAAAACACAGCCGTGGGCGGGGCCTTCCGGGCCGGAAAAAGCCGGCAGGGGAGGAGCAGCCCTCCAGCGAGCACAGACCCCGCTCGGCCCTCGCCCCGCCGAGGCTGCTCTCCCAGGGCCCCGACAACGAGTGTCGGCGACCAACCGCGGGTCGGGCCGCGGCCGCCCGCGGGGCCAACAGAGCAGCGCGGGCCCCGGCGCGGCACCCCGGGGACAGGCGGCGGGTCCCGAGGACCGCGGCCGAGACGCTCTGGGGCTCCGGGCTTGCCACCAGGCACCTCCTCACCTTCTCTTCCACGCAGTCGACAATGATGGACCGGGACTTGCGGCTGAGCCAGCGAGAGAAAGCCGGGCCTCCCATAGCGGCGTCGCGGCCCCGACGAACATAACCACAAGAGACAGGCGGGAGCGGAAGCCGCGGCACCGGGACTTCCTCCCACGTGCGCGCCGTCGACGGGAAGTGATGTCACGGCGCCGCCGCCGCCGGGGAAGCCGGGAAGGAGGCTCGGGACCGGGCTGGTTGTCGGATTCGGGGTTCTACGGCTGACCGGGTGGTGGGGGCTGCGGCTGGCCTCGCTTGCGGCGTTAGCTTTCAGTGGTGCCAGCCCTGAAGCCCGAGGTCGACCTCATGTGAGTCGCGGGGAATCCCGGGCTGCGCCGGCGTCTTGCTTCCCCAGCCCTCGGGTTCCACTGGGGCGGGATCCCCGTGCTGCGCACTCAAAACTGCTGTATTTGTAACTGTTCCCTTTAAAATGATGAGAAATGAAAGGTTTCCAAAGTTGTCTTTAAATTATTTAGCTACCATATTTTCAAAATTAGGAAACATGTTCAATTTGACTACCTAGTAGGGGAATATATAGATTTTTTTAAGTTAAAAAGAAACTAGGTTCTGGTGTGAATTCTGAAGGTCCAAAAAGTGATTTCAAGGATTATTAACATCCATCATCTGAGTAAGGCTATTTATCAATTACCGATAAATACTTATGAAGAAAAAACCTAGGCAGTGGTCAAGTTTTATTTAGTCATACACTTAACAAAATCTGTATCACGCAAAACTACATTATCTGGCTTCTGTTTTCTACCTACTAGATTTAGGATTTAAACAAATCATCAGAAAGACTTTCCTTCAATATCAACTCCAGAATCTAACTCCAAACAGTCAGCAACCTGCAGTGCTAATGACAGCAATAAGGTTATTGAGCTACAATCAGTCTTCCTGGCCAGGGGAGGAAGGAGTGTCTCACACCCAGATGTGCTGACGGCAGTGCCTGAGGGGGAGCCGACAGTAACAATGGCAACAGCAGCTACTCTTTCCTACTTGTTTCCCACTGATTTACCACATCACATGCATTCGCTCATTCAATCCTCTCAGCAACACAGAGGCAAATATTATGAAATATTATGAAAACACAACATTGCAAGAACATGTGTTCAATAAATGTTGAAGAAGTACCCAGATATATTTTATCTTCTATCATTTTAAGATGTACTCAACTTGGGCCGGCCTCGTGGCTTAGCGGTTAAGTGCGCGCGCTCCGCTACTGGCGGCCCGGGGTTCGGATCCCGGGCGGGCACCGATGCACTGCTTCTCCTGCCATGCTGAGGCCGCGTCCCACATACAGCCACTAGAAGGATGTGCAACTATGACATACAACTATCTACTGGGGCTTTGGGGGAAAAATAAATTAATTAAAAAATAAAAAAATAAAAAAAAAAAGATGTACTCAACTTAGACAAGAACTTACTTATTATCATGACTTCCGATAAGTTTTAAAGACATATGAAGAAATGACTATCTCCTAATAGTACTAAATTTTACCTCAAGAAAGATGTGTTCTTGCTACAGTCTAATAAATAAAAATATTTATATAACATATAAAAATATAGAAATATTAAAGGTCTGAGTTTAAACCCATCCTAAAATTCATCTGGAATCTCAAGAGACCCCAAATAGCCAAAACAATCTTAAAAAATAAAAATAAAGTTGGAGGACTCCCACCTCCTGATTTCAAAACTTACTACAAAGATACAGTAATTAAAACAGTTCGGTACTGACTGGCACAAGAACAGACATATTGACCAAGTGAATAGAGAGCCCAAAAATAAACCCTCACATACATGGTCAAATGACTTTCAACAAGGGTGCCAAAACCATTCAATGGGGTAAGGGCAGTCTTTTCAACAAATGGTGCTGGGAAAATGGACATCCACACACAAAAGAATGAAATTAGACCCTTACTTTATACCTTATACAAAAATGAACTCAAGATGGATCAAAGACCTAAATGTAAGCTAAAACTATAAAACTCATAGAAGAAAACAGGGAGGAAGCTTTATGACATTGGATTTGGCAACGATTTCTTGGATATGACATCAAAAGCACAGGCAACCACCACCAAACAGCCCAACAAAAATTAGACTTCATCAAAATTAAAAACTTTTGTGCATCAAAGGACACTATCAACAAAGTGAAAAGACAACCCACACAATGGGAGAAAATACATGCAAATCATATATCTGATAAGAGATTAGTGTCCAGAATATATAAAGTATTCCTACAATACAACAAAAACCCAATTCAAAAATGGGCAAGGGACTTGAATAGATATTTCTCCAAAGGAGAGGCAGAAACAGCCAATAAGCACATGAAAAAAAGGTTCAACATCACTAATTATTAGGAAAACGGAAAGCAAAAACACAGTGATCACCACTGCACACCCATTAGGATGGCTACTATCAAAAAACAGAAAATAACAAATCTTGGCAAGGATGTGGAGAAACTGTAACTGTTGTGCATTGCCTTCCTTTTCCTCTGGATGATTTATACTACATTGATATACTCCGCAAGTCATCTGCATGCTTATATATTTACTTATTTATTTAAAAATCCAGGCAAGGACTTATTTAACAAACACTTACATAAACATATTTACTTATTTATGTATTTATACTATTACTTTATTGCCTCCCATTCTCCTATGTCTCTTCTCCTTCCAGTTTAATCAAAACATCCTCCACAAAACACGTTCAAAAACAACCTAAGGCCCCAATCCACTGACATATAACAAAATATGACCACAGACCACAACACTTACACAACCCTGATCAATAGGCTGCAATTCTCATTATCATTCCATTAAAGTAATATGAAATTTCTGTTACTACATAACCAAAAGTCAACCCTAAAATCTCATAAAATAATGATTTTCAATTTATAAATTATTATTTATCCCCCTTTGCGCCACAATTCTCTTTGAGTCATTTTACTGGTCATCTGCATCACAGGGAATAATACAGGAAAAAGACTGAAAACATGATTTTACCAAACTGCTGATTATCCTAGAAAAATATATGGTGGAAGAAAAGGTTAAAATAATTTGCTGAAAGGGGCTTAGGTGTGAAATAATCGTTGGCTCACTGTGTGAGATTCTCCACTGTGTTTTACATTCAGTCATCATCACACATTTGGTGAGTGATAAACAGTACCTTAAATTTAGTACTAATTTTACATTGTCATTCTTACAAAATCTGTGAACAGAAGGAATGAGAAAATAGATATGTAAATAATAAATAAACTTTAAGTAATGGTTAATGCCAAGTATTTAAACTAAATTTCTAATACTTTTTTCAAAAGTTTCCATGGAGTATAAGTGAGTCTCCACATGGACACTTGATGTTTCTACAACTCTCAGCAACCTCACAAGGTGTCAATGAGCTACTGATGGAAGGAGCATGTCCCACATCCCATTAATTAATCACAAAGGAGACAAAAGATATAATCATTAATCTATTTCAACTCAATTTACTGTTTATCAAAATGCTACTATTAAAATCACTGTTAATCATTGCTAATCCCAGGTTAGATGAAAAAATATCAAAATTTCACATATAATCTTTAAAATACTTATCTTTTACAGAAATTCTTTCATCCCATAAATCATGTCTGCTTACAGTTTACCAAAAGGAGAAAATTATTTTAACCAAAAGGAATAATGTCTAAATTTTACCTTGCCAGGCATATTTCTTCCCATTTAAATCAATAGCAAAATCTTCAGGGTAGAAGTCAATTATACTAGAATCCTGTATCAGGGAGAAAAGCAAAGATTCAAAACAAAAGTCACATATTTCTGTTATAAAGAATTTGATACAACTTTCATTCGAGTTATCAGGCCTGATAAGAAAATGAAGTTTCATTCCTTTTAAAAAATGTTTTTAAGATATCAGGTCACTAATTCTGGGCCTAGTAAAAACAAAATTAACAATTTTATTTTAAAAGATGAAAATAAAAAGGCCTTATTATAAAAGAATTTTAGAACTGACGACTGTGGGCCCAAGACAGTGAAGAGTTTATTAACTCTAATAATTCCTACTTCTCAGCTGGGTGTCACTCTTTCTAGCTAGGACACAAAACACATGCAGTGGTGACTGCAGGTAAACCAGCCTTCATGCTCTGGTACCCACCACACATGGCTGGAACCAATAAAAATAATGACTTACAGGTATGCTGAGAACAAAATGACTGTTATAAGAATTTCTCCCAAACACATATCAATTTTATTTACTGGGTAGGGTACTGATGGCCAAGGAAAGCAGGGAAAAAAAAAGTAGTAAAAAATATACAGAAGAATCCAAATACTTTTACTTTGTTTCTGGACTTCACTATTGTAACTATAAGATGCAAAAGCAATTGTGACTAGTGCTAGCAAAATGTACGACAAAAATCCAGTTATCAACACACTCAAAAACTAAGACACTCACAGGATCACTCATGAGCTTCCGCCACGATGGAGGTAGGAAGTTACCACTTGCAGCTGGAAAAACTCCCATAAGTTGTTCCAGTGGTGTAAACTGCAAGAAAGAAAAAAAGTTTAAGATAAGACACAATTTTTATCTAAGCCAAAATTCTACAAATGTTATGGCTCTAAATACTCAAGCTTACCGGTTTAGTACCCTTCTCAAAATCAGAAGGCATGTCTGCAATACCTTCAAAGTCTGAAGCAAATGGTGCATAATGAAATGGATAATACCACTTCCAGGAAGCACAGCCCTAAAATCAGTAAAAACAAACAGAAAACAACAACAAAAACAAATCTATGTTAATGATGGACACGGTAAAGACAAAAAAATTAAACTATCAACCTATAATATTCTATTGATAAAACATATGACTTTTGGTATACATGCCATATATTATTTTTTTTCCATGAGTCCTAAAAGATGTTTGGATTAAATCTAAACTTTTACTTCGTATCGACGGCTCCTTGATTTACAAAATACTGCAAAGCATCTTTAATAATCAGTAGTTAATACCAAACTTTATACTAACAAACACAATTTGGTGAAGATTTTTATCCTTAAAATGTGTTTGGTGACATTTCCTTCCAACTCGAGAGCTGCTATCATCCCATAAAATGAAGAACAACTGCAGCTGACACTCACTGAGTGTACAGGTGGGTAAGGGACATCACTAGAAGAGTGACTGAGAGTAAAAGAGCCAAAAGTTTCATTTTACAATTCCCTATTATATTTTCATGTGACAACATTCTCTTTACTTTAAAAATATTTAAGTAAACCAATCAAAAAGAAAAAACAGTAAGTTATACTCAAAGAAAAGAGAAGCCTTCCTGAAATGAGTTTTGACTCTGCGCCTAGTGAATTAAAATCCTTAGGGTCAGAGCCGGCCCAGTGGCACAGCAGTCAAGTTCACACGTTCCACTTCAGCGGCCCAGGGTTCGCCGGTTTGAATCCTGGGCTCGGACCTACTCATCGCTCATCAAGCCATGCTGAGGCGGTGTCCCACATACAAGAACCAGAAGGATTTACAACTAGGATATACAACTAGGTACTGGGAGCTTTGGGGAGAAAAATGTTGAGGGTCGGAGTAAAACACGAAATGAGAATATTTTACAATTGATACTTAGTGTATTAAATTACTTTCTACTTTCCAACAAACTTCACCTATTCCCAAGTCACATCAAATTTGCTTCACTCCCCAAGCACGAAACCAGGTATTATCAGTGCTACAATCCCCTATATTTCCGCCTAATCTCTCACCAATCTGACATCTCATTTATCAAAAGCTTTAAGTCAGATACAGATTACTCCAATGAGAATGCACTTCATGTAACATCACTACACTATATGGAGGAAATGGGAGCATTCAAATTCCTTTCAAATTCTTACCAGTTATTTTCCAGGCTTTTGTCCTTTGTTCAGCCATTTAGCGACTGTGTATTAGTTACTCTGTTATTTTTTATTCCAATTAAACAAAACAATAAACTTGAATAATTTTAAAGACCAAGTACTCTCAACCACAGTATTTAACGCTGAAATTCTTTAGCATAACAAAAATTAGCTTCGTTTATATATTAACACCTAAGGAGCTTCAAAGGCTTTACAAACAAATCTTATTTAAAGTAATGAATTTCTTTATAGGAAGCTTGAAAATATGATTCTGGGTTCAATTTCAGAATATAGCTCAACAACACACACTATTATAGAAATAACTATTTTCTTAAAATGATTAACTAGACATTTAGAGGAGAATATTCATTTTGTACCTGGTAATAATATCGAAGAACCCAGCAGAGCCCTTCAACGTAAGACTGTACAATTTTACGACGGAATTTGTCATCAGCTGCATCAACGTCAAATTTGTTCTTGTAGTACCGCTGCTTCCACCCAGCTTCCCAAAGCCTAAAAATCAGGCAAAGCCAGTTCATGTTGAATTAATACACTTTCAGTAACTAGCTACCAATTTATCATCCAAATCAATTTATACTTAATAGCCAGGTAAAATGTAAACGAGTTAAACAGTAATATTAACATAGCTTCATTTAATTATTTCTAAAAAGTCCACTTTCACAGGATTTATTATCAACTTAAAGATAGTTAAACGTTAAAAACTCAAACACTGATTCTACAAAGATCATTACAAAACTACAGTAAAAAAAAAAAGAGAATAACCATTTATTAAAGTAGATACACAACACTTGTTTGCTCAGATTTTCATACTGTTTTACATGTTTTTTTGATTGTAGAACAATTCTAAAACTACATTTTAAGATGCAAATACTGAAGATATTTTATATAGTTCAAGTTTCTCAGTTTGTTAAAGTATATCTAAATTACACAAAGAAAGTCAACTAAATTACTTTTTTAAAAAAGAATAATCTAGAAGCCAGGCAGAAATTATGTATATACCTACTCTCCCTATCCTTGGGCCTTCTCCATCATTCAGCAAAGCATTGTTGGCATAAGTGAAGGACATGGACACACACACACACGTTCTGGTAAAACCTAGAAGGAGGTCATCAATTCACTAAATTTTCATTAATCACTGAAAATACAATGTGAAAAACCACATTTTCACTCAAAGTATATTTTTTTATTTTTTTAAGTACTCATTTCTCAATCTCTGAAAGATTTAAAGATGCCAAAGAATACTAAAAAAAAATCAAGAATGATCAAGAACATCAGGATGATTCTCCATTAAGGGCTCTTTTCTACCATGTGCCAGATCTTACTAATTAATTGCAGTCATGTTTCAGAATACACCATATCAATTTTTTTATTTACTTTTTTTTTTGAGGACGATCAGCCCTGAGCTAACATCCAATGCCAATCCTCCCCCTTTTTGCTGTGGAAGATTGGCCCTAGGCTAACATCCATGCCCATCTTCCTTTACTTTATAGGGGATGCCGCCACAGCATGGGTTGACAAGCGGTTGAACCTGCGAACCCCAGGCCGCTGAAGCGGAGTGCGCACACTTAACTGCTGTGCCACCGTGCCGGCCCTTACACCATACCAATTTTAACTTTGCCCCCATGCAAAAGATTTACAGAACATCAATTAGGAGAAATATCTTCTATCCATAATGTTGAATATCACTATTTTACAGAAACTACTAATGAAATAAATGCTAAGAACTCCAAGCATTTCTTGATAGAAGCAATTCTACTTTGATTATCTTCAGCACCAAAATTAAACAATAAAGTACTAAAAAAAATCAAGTTAACTATTAAGCTGATATTGATCATGATGGCTACATGGTAAAACAAAAAATATACTCCAAGAGTTGCAGAAGCAGAGGATAAAAACTCAGATCAGGTAGATGCTCAATCACAAGTCACCACAGATCTCTGAATCTGTCATCAAAAGATGTTGGGAAAATACAGAACCAGACATCACACTTCTGAAGTTTCTAATCATAAATACAAACACATCATCCACGTCCTATAAAAGAAGCATGAGCTGTGAACCACTAATGTTTAACTTTCAAATAAATCATTTTGCAAAATTCTAAATGAGTTACAATTATTGAGGTTGTTGGCCCTTTGCACTTGAGCCCAGGGTTCAAATCCAGATTTAATCACACAAGAAGCTGTTAAATCTTATTATATAATGATCTCAAACTTCTGTATAAATTAAAGAATCCAATTTTCCTATATAAATTTTCCTATATAAATTTTAAGTATATAGCTAATGAGAATCTTCTCTGTCATGAAATATAGTTGGTGCATATGCAAGTTCGTGGTTTTTAAAAATACATTTATCTCTTAACCGAAAGCCTTTTGCATATTTCATTTTAAAGAAGAAACTTTTCAATTGAGATGATTAAAACAAACTATATCAAGTAACCAAATGTAACTGAACTTTCTGGGTTAAGCAGCTTGAAAATTTAATCTCATAACAGTAACATTCAGATCACATAGAGCTAAACACTTCATGTCTAGCCGATCTAGTGCCTGGTCTCAGAGGGAAAAGTGGCTTGGAGGACGAAAACCAGCATGCATACTAATCTAGATACTTAGGTTTAACAGCTATAGCTTACACATCTCACTGGAATTTACTGACTACCCTAACCCTCCACATTAATTACTGGAGGATAAAAAGATCACAGGCAAGCATCTGAAGGCACTGCTGCTCTAAGCTAAATAGCATTAATTAGACGGCATCTATTTCAGCAATTTGCTAACAAAGTGCTGCCAAAATATGGCTTCACCTGACGTTATCCTCTGGTTCAGGTTCACTGTCACTGTCTTCTGCTTTTCGCTTAATTTCTCCTATCGGAGACGAGGAGCCATCAGAAGTGAAACTCGTATTAGGAGATACTGAAGGACTCTGTAGACAATTATGACATTACAGAGGAAGGATTTAATTATTCATTTCACATAAGAAGTTACATCCAACTACTGTTACCACCATGCTCCACAGTAATACATTTTTTTTAAGCTATTAAATAGATATGGTAAATATATTTAGAAAGTATAAAGACTGATCTTGGCCTACTCTACCTCTCCAAAATAGAATAATATAGTACCAAGCCTCCTACGCTTAAACTCAAAAGAATCTGAACATTAAGGTAAAAACTGCTTCAGAACAAATAAGAAAAACTTAATTTCATAGATTTTTTTTTTAATTATAGGACTTGAACATTTTTTTCCTTTGGTGGTTCCCTGGTGTTATGAATTTGTGATCACTTTCCACCAATTAACTAACAAAGCTGCAAGGGGAAAAATATATATATATGTATATAAATTAATACATAAAATACTCAATGCTGGTGAGAATAAAGTTAGATGTAAGTGGTTCAACCTAGTACAACCATTCCAGAAAGCAACAGTTTAATGAGACTCCGCCAGATATCTGTTAAACTATTTTATACATGTTGTTTTAAAATTCATTGTACAAATAAAATCTATTAGTCATCTTAGAAAAATGCAGCTTTTATTATTATTTCAAAGACTTGGATACCACTTTAAATTTACCATTATCTTCCCTTTGTACCTAACTCAATGAACATAGTAGCACCCTAAAGTATTTTAATATTTAACTAAAAAATTAGGGGCAGCTTGGTGGCATAGTGGTTAAGTTCACACACTCCACTTCAGCGGCCCGGGGTTCACAGGTTCAGATCCCGGGCGCACAGCTACACATCACTCAGCAAGTCATGCTGTGGTGGCATCCTACATACAAAATAGAGGAGGATGGCATGGATGTTAGCTTAGGGCCAAACTTACTTCCTCAGCAAAAAGAGAAAGATTGACAACAGACGTTAGCTCAGAGCCAATCTTTCTCACACACACACACACACAAAAATTAAAATGTTCTGCAACTTTAATGTTAAATGACCAAAAACCTAAGTGGCAGAAAATGTTTTCATGGTAAAGTTTTTCTTCTGTTATTCACAGTGTATTAGATATTTCAAGTAAATTATTTTTAAATCGAGAACTCAGGAGCCTATTTTAATGATACTGTAACTAAAACCTCAGCATGAAGGTAGTTCACACCAAAGGCCAAGAAAAGTTACAACAAAGCAAAACCATATTTCACATAGAGCTCACAACACTTTCCTTTAATAAATGTATAATATCAATTTTATTCATGATACTGTATGGCTAATACTATCAAAAAAAAAAAGAAAAGAAAAAAGAAAACAGGGGCCAGCCCTGTGGCCTAGTGGTTAAAGGTCAGCGCGCTCAGGGCTGGCCCCGTGGCTTAGCGGTTAAGTGCGTGCGCTCTGCTACTAGCGGCCCGGGTTCGGATCCCAGGCGCGCACTGACGCACCGCTTGTCCGACCGTGCTGAGGCTGCGTTCCACATATAGCCACTAGAAGGATGTGCAACTATGACATACAACTATCTACCGGGGCTTTGGGGGGGAAAAAAAAAGGAGGAGGATTGGCAATAGATGTTAGCTCAGAGCTGGTCTTCCTCAGCAAAAAGAGGAGGATTAGCATGGATGTTAGCTCAGGGCTGATCTCCCTCACAAAAAAGTTTGGCGCACTCCGCTTTGGCAGCCCAGGTTCGGTTCCTGGACGCAGAACCACACCACTTGTCTGACAGTAGCCATGCTGAGGTGGCGGCTCACATAGAACTAGAAGGACTTATAACAAGAATATACAACTACGTACTAGGGCTTTGAGGAGGGGGAAAAAAAGAGGAAGACTGGCAACAGATGTTAGCTCAGGGCAAATCTTTCCCAGCAACAAAAAAAAGAGCTCTAAAAAAATTTTGGATAATGAGAGCTACCTTAAAATATGTATTCAGATATATTCCACGTCTGAGTTGGAGAGTGAGAGTTTAGGCAGTGAGGAGTACCTGTATTTGACAAACTGAGGAATACTATCCTGCAAAATGCCCATAACTGACCCCTGGGAGGAAAGGGGAAATACGGCAGCAAAACCACCGTCTTCTCTTGCTCTAGCTATGAGATATTTGGATGTCCTGTCATGCTTCTAGCACCATCACCACCCACTACCTTTGGGGAAGCAGGAAGCACTGTGGCCCGACTGCATTAGAGAAACACTGCAGCCACTTAGCTATCCACACTTACATGTATGTTCTTTTCTTTCACATCATTTAGATATTTTCATATTAATAAGGATTTAACAGAGTTAAAGATATCTCAAGGCAAAAGAAATTGAGAAAAACTATAAAACAAAACAACTCCAGGCTAAGTGATAAAATTCACACACAACTGTAAGAGGCATCTGAAAGTCACCACTCTTCAATGCTACATAAAAATAAGTTACTTACAGAATTATTCTGCATCCTCATTTCATAGGCTGCTTGTCTCGGATTATTGGCTACTTGAGAACCTGGTGAATTTCTTGAACCCGAGGCATGAGGGGTTAATATTCCACCAGGAGTGAAAGCTGGTTGATCTCTCTAACATAAATGGAAAGGAATGTAGAAATTAAAATTAAATCACAACACAGTTAGATGACAGGAAGAAATGAAGGCAATGGAAAAGAGTCCCTGCTGTAAGCTCTTTAAAGACGAAATGGATTTCCGTTAACATTACAGGGTTGTCTACAGTTTGATTTGATGGTAACTTACCCTGTAAACAATAGTCTGTAATATTTAATAACTCTGCTATAAAAGTACATATAATACACTTTTCTGATACATAGAAGCTATTCAAATCTCATTAGGTTATTCCCTTATGTTCACTTACAATTTCAAAACGCATTCAAGACACAATTTTAGGCAAATAAAGATAACTATTAAGGTAAAAAAATAAGCCAAGAGTTTGATTTATACTTAGGAAATACAACTTCTATTTATCCTTCACCTTGATGGAATTTAACTCTTTGTTTCCAATTAGTCAGAGCTATGATTATAGCTACAGTAGGTGACAGTCACGGCTGACTGATAAAAGATATTTTTTAAACAGACACTGACTGAAAGAAAATAATAATATATGAGGTAGACATCAGACACGCCCTTCCCTATCTAAGTGGTTCTGAACCCACCTGCAACAATAAACAACTCTACTTTTCTCCCTTATAGGTTCCTGAAATTGCTCGATTCTAATAAAATATAATAATAAAAGGTAGTCCCCAAACTCCATTTGTTTAAAATCCAGTAAGGAAGACAAGAAAAACAAAAACTTAAGAAGTTAAGTGACTATAAAGTGTTATGCAATTAACTAAGAAAACAAATATCACAAGCGAGAAGCACTCGAGTTAAAAGGAAGGACTGCTCAACCTGGATTACAAGCGGAAGCAATAGGGAGGCCTCGTGGAAAACGTAAGATGGGAGGGAGCCGTGAAGTCAGAAACCCATTGAGAGGGACCAAACAAAGGCAATGCTCTGAGTCAGGAGGGACCTGGTATATTTAGAAGACAACTGGGGAAAGCAGGGTGAGAACTTGACCAGATCATAGTATGCTCTGCACGCCAGACTAAGACAGAACTGGATTCTGCGGGAACTAAGGAGTCACTGGTAATTTCTGAGCAGAGAAACAACAAAGTTTCGAGTGTTGTGTTCTAGGAAGAGTAACCTGACAAGGATATAGACAGAGTGTAGTAACTTTCAAGAAGATACAAAGACCTAACTATTTTTATTACAAAAACAATACCCAATTACCGTAAAAAATTCAAATAGCTAAGTGCTACCCGGCCCCTCTGGCCCATCAAGTGTATCCCCTCAGACTCTAGAGCTTAGAAAGGACTTCTTTAAAACTGACACCAGCATTCTTTCTCCAGGTAAGAGGCAGCTGGGTAGACATTATGTCCCTAACAAACTACTGGATAAGGAATAAAAAGCTATCTTCCTCCCAAATTGTAAATGTATGTTATTGCCAATCTGATGAAATTAATTAAAACTCACCTTCATTCTCTTTCTCTTTTCTTTCTGTCGTCTTCTAAAACTGTCCTAAAAGTATAAAATCCACATATTCTGTCAAATAATTACACAAAAATGTAAGAGTTAAACATTACCAGGAATGATTTGGGAGACAAAGTTTTAAAGGAAGACCCCAGAAACGTAACTAATTAAACTAGGCAATGGACTATATGTTCAAAGTGTTGCTTATCAGAACTTTAGATAGACAGAGAGCATTCTAAATTGAGTTTAGATACACTTTAATTATTCCTCTTAATTTTTTTCAGATAGTTTTTGATATCATTTCAGGAAAGAATGCAAGAGTCATAACAAAGACCCTCTGTTTTACCCTGGAGCAAGTAGCCCACCAATACGGACAAGATACAAATAAGCAACTCCCCACTTACTCTGGGCCACTCAAAGGCCTCCTTTAGCCCAGAAAGCATTCCTCCCACGCCCAAGTTTCTGTGAGCATCAAGGCACTGAGACGACAGCTACGGTGGCCAGGGCTGCTGCTGTGGACTGAAACAGCGGCCAGCAGGTCCTGTACTGACTGTCATTCTACCAGCAGCTGCACTTCCATCACTTCCAAGTCAGTACTGCCACCTGCAATATAACACCCTATTGAGATCTGAACTTTGTGCTTTCTGCCAGGAGAGGGGCTGAATGCTGGACACATGGTGACTGACCACCTTAAAACCTCCTCAGACAGCAACACCACCAATTCCTTTAATCAAGCTTTTGCCCCATCTTTAAACTCATCTAGGTCACCAATGACCCACAGACTGTGAAATCCATTACTCAGTTTTCAGTCCGTATCTGACCGTGACTCTTCCTTCTTGATCCGTGCTCTTCACTTGGCTTCCAGGACGCTACACTCACCTGGTTCTCCTCTTTCACTCTTGCTGAATGCCTTCACTCCTCAACTTCCCAACACCTTAACATTGGCGTTCCTCTTCACCCAGTACTTGGACCTCTCACTCTCATGGGAGTGATCATCTAGTCTCACGGCTTTAAACACCATCTACGTGCTGATGACTCCCCAGTCAGGACCTCTCCCCACTCAACATCTCCACTTGGGTGTACAAACTTCACATGCCCCAAATGGCATCCCCACCCCTAGCTCTGTGCCTCCCAGTCTTCTTTATCACAGCAGCTCAGACCATTTTTCAATTGCTCAGACAAAATGCTTTGGAGTCATTCTTAATAGCTTTCCTTCTCTCACCCCTAGCATTTAATTCACCAGCCAAATCCACTAGTTTTACCTTCAAAACATGTTCAGAATCCAATTACCTCTTATCAATCTCCACTGCCACCATGTTGGCTCCCTTGGATTATCGCAAAAGAGCCTAATTGGGCTCACTGTTTCTATCTTTGCCTCCATACAGTTAGCCTCAACAGGGCAGCTAGAGTGATCCTTTTATAATATGTGTCAGATCTTGTCACTTTTATACTCAAAACCCTCCACTGATGCAGAGTGAAAGCTCAAGTTCTTATAACGACCTATAGGGTCCTACCAGATCTGGCCCTCCACCATCTTTCTGACCTCCTCTCCTACCCCTACTACTTTCCCTTTGCTTCCTCTCTGCCTGTCACACTGGCTCCTTGCTGTTCCCTGAACATCCTGGGTAAGCTCCTGCCCTAGAGCCTTTGCACTGGCTGTTCCTTCTGTCTGAAATGCTCTTCCTGCAAACACCTGCATGATTACTCCCTCATATCCTTCAAAGTCATCTGTCAGTGAGGCCTTCTCTAGTCATCTTTTCTAGAACTGCAATGTCCTCATGTCCACCTTCCCAGATATTTCCTCATCTGCTTTTTTCTTCACAGCACTTATCACTCTCTAACACATTACACACTTTACTTAGTTTTTGTGTTTATTGTCCATCTCCCACGGAAGAATATCAGCTCCATGAGGTCAAGAATTTTTGTCTGCTTTTTTTCTTTAGTTTTTTGTTGTAGCAGTAACACTCAGAATACTATTTGGCACACGGTAAACACTTAATAAATATATGCTGAATAAATGAAGAAGATTTGCAAGACAAAAGGCAAACATCAAAGCTCATAAAATAAAAAGCATCATATTTCTGACCTAACTGCTCAATTTTAATAATAAATATTGATGTATTCCTCTTTTACCATGTATTCTGCTGGTCAGTTAAATACCTATTTCTAAGGGTGGTAGTTACACATAAGCAAAATAGGTATACCTGGTTGGACTTTACTGATCTTTAATTTTTGTGTGCTATGAACTTCTTTGGAAGTCTGTCAAAAGCCGGAGACACACTTCCTGGGAAAATACACACACCTAGATACTATCATATTGAATTTCTGAGGGTTCATAAATTTCACCGATGTCCAACTATGCTGACAAACATCATATGATGTCAGGGATACCAAAAACGATCCAAAGCTTTAAAATGCCCTCTCTGCCAGGCCAGCTGGAAACTTTATTACTCAAATCTGAAGCACTCTGGTATCTATCAAATCCCATACATCCCACTCTAATGGCAAATATCACCAATACTTAATAGTACAGAGTAACCTAAAACCACATAAAAGGACTGTTCTAACGTGAGGCTTTTACACCAAGTACTACACCGTCTGTGTAGCTTTTTCTTAAGCATAAATGGCAGCAGGTCAGGTGGAGCCACCATAATTGTTGAAGGCTTAGTTAAAAATGGCTGTCCTGATAGACATTTGATATCCTAGACAAAGTCAGTTATGCTATTTAAATTTTACATGTGAAAAATTCTTGCCATCACAGAACATTACCAAGTACCAAAGGCTTTAAAAAGAACACTTACAGTCTACTCACACTGGTATATAAAATGGTACCCAAGGTTCTAAAAAAGAGATCACTAGCTATAGCATACAAAGCTGAAGAAAATATAAAATCTTGTCAGATGCAATGACATGTTTTAATCTGTTAGGAGATAATGAAGCAATGTAGCAATATGATTATGTTGCTATTTGCTCAAAATAGCCATATGACTTTTTATAAAATCAGTTTCTAAAAGGATTTCCTTCACTCTCTTTCTAAAAAGCTACTATCTGCTCATTTTACCCACTGCTTGCCTCCCTTGCCACTCTTGCACAATCACCCTGCAACCTACTCTGCCTCCAGGCTACTGCCCCTCCACCCCACTAACTCTTCAGGACCTCTGAACCCCTGGCCATGGACTAGGGGCCTATCTCACTCTGACGCCTCCGGCAGCACCAGTGGCTTCTCATCTCTTCAGGGATTTCCTCCCACCTCTCTAGAACTGACTCCCCTTACTCCTTAACATCTACGCTTCTTAAGGTTTCTGTTGGAGGCACTTGAACTCCATACAAAGCTCCAGGGATTTCAACTTCACACTCATGACGTGAAGTATTCTGCTAATGTTCTCAAATCTCCTTCCAAAAGACTTCTGCCCTGAGCTTTACACATATCCATCTAACTGCTTCACGGACTTTTCTCCTCTCAGGTGTCCTTTGACCCCTCCAACTCTGTATCTCCAAAATGAACCTCAATTTCTACCTTGTCCTCACCCCAACCTGCTCTACCCCCACTGCTTGCTGTCTCATGAACGGCCCAACCACACTCCCAACTGTCCAAGCCAGACTGGACTTCTCAGCTAAGCACTCACTCCATCATATGTCATCAATTTTCAAGTGCTTTATTATTTTATTTCTTTCTTTTATGTTTAATTGCTTACTCAGAGCTGCAACCCTCTGCCTAGACTGATGCTATCTAACCCAGAGGCCCCTACACTCCACTACCAGAGTACAGAGTTTCTAGGTCTTCACCTGACTTCCAGAGCATCAACATTTCCTATAAAACATGGCATCCACTAGTTCATCCCCAGCATTCTCCCAGTCTTGGAACCCTCATTTCACATCCCGTTGATCAGACACGTGTTTGGATTTTTATCTTAATCAGGATTATGAAGAGAGAAAAAAATTACAGTGCAATTCACACAGTGTGCAATACACAGTTCCACACAGCAAGCATCACAGCCTTTATAAAATAATCAAAGCACTGGCCACTCATGATTACACTGGCGTTTGATACACTATAATAATATAACAATGCATTCAAAGAGGTTAAAAGTACAATCACAGGATCATCACAGCATATTAGAGACAGGAGCAATTTAGCTACTGCAATAGAAACACTTTACCTCATCATCCTTTCTCTTTTTAAAAATGCTATCCTCAACTTCACCAACTGCTAACATGATCATCTGTACTCTTTGCAGATTGACATAACCACTTTCTGTAAGGTAACCCTGTAAGTGATAAAATACATGTAAAATAATCTTCTTATAAAAGCAAATACTTCTGTTTTGAAATTATTCAAGAATGAATTCACCCCAGTTTTGTGAACCACATTTTTGTATATGTTAACCAAATGGTCAATTGCACCTTCCGTGCCACCAGGAAACAAACATTATGTATTAGGACCAGTACGCACTGTAAGCAAGAAGGCTACAACAGTAGTTTAAAAACCCACACAAACACACATACCGAATCTCTAACGACGGCAGGTGAGGAAGGAAGTCATTTCCCACAAAGCACATGAAGCACATGAAGACCCAGTCATCAGTGCTCCTCTCGACATCAAATGTGAGCGGTAGGCTGGCCATGGTGAGCTCTCTTTCCAAATACTACAACCAAAAAGGAATGCTGCCATTAAAGCTATGAAATGCCACTCTGCTTTAGAGGGCTGATTCCAATGATTATTGCTACATACCTCACGAAGAACATCAAGACGAAGGAAGATAAACTCTCCTTCTGCACAAGGAAGACTATCTGCAAGTTCATCATGCTGCAACAAAAGGAGTAAAGATTAAACAAGTCTACTCTAAACCCTGTAATTTGTTTCCAGCCAAACGAACATTATAGCTTTTTTTAAAGCAAGATCCATTTTAATATTACAAGTACTAAATAAAAAAAGAACTCACCAAACCATTTTAAAATTAAAAATTACCCATAATCCCAATCATACCTAAACCAGGGATCGGCAAATGTTTTTTGCAAAGGGCCAGATAGTAAATATATATATTTTAGCCTGTGCGGGACACACAGGGTCTCAGTTGCATATTCTTTCATGTTTTATTTCATTTTTACAACCTTTTAAAAATATAAAAACCAGGGCCGGCCCCCTGCATAGTGCTTAAGTTTGGCATGCTCCGCTTTAGCGGCCAGGGTTTGCAGGTTCGGATCCTAGGCGTAGACCTACACCACTAGTCAGCCGTGCTGTGGCGGCAACCCACATATAACATAGAGGAAGACTGGCACAGATGTTAGTTCACGGCTAATCTTCCTTTAAAAGTAAAAAATAAAAAAAAAAGTAAAAACCATTCTTAGCTCACAGGCCAAATCTAGAGGGCTGGAGTTTGCCAATCTCTGACGGATAGCCAACCAGTATTTTGATGTGTATGCCTCTAGACCCTTCTCTGTGAGCATACAGTATATTTCTTACCTGCTCTTTTCACTCACTATGTCTTTTAAAGAGGTACCATATTCTTAAAACAGATAGAAACCTCTTTAGAGACTGGATATAATCAAGTGAACCCAAAATATGCAGAAACTAGGAGTAACTGAAAAGTATCAAGAAGTTTCAAGTATCAACAAGTTTAATATATTTGATTTGTAGTTCCTTTTAAGAATAACCATTTGAAACATTACTTGTACAAACAAATCATGTGCCATGGACATTATTACCAATGAGACTTAAGCCTCGTATACTTACAAGCTATGTTAGAAAAAGTGGAGAGTAGAAAGAATGAGCACATGCATGCTTTTGAATGTGTCTTTAAAGAATTTTCAAAGACACATTTCTATGAGAGGGAACAGAGACAGTACGTAAAAAATCTAATCAAAAATAGTCTTCTCTTTATTTTAAAAATGAAGCAACCTGAATATATTTAATGCTGTTCAATTACACACTTAAAAATAGTTAAAATGGTATATTTTGTATTATATATTACAACATAAATGTACCTTGAAAATATAATGCTAAGTGAAAGAAACCAGCCAAAAAAAAACCTATACTATATGATTCTATTCATAGGAAAGTCAGAATAGGGAAATCTATAGAGACAAAAAGTAGCTTAGTGGTTGCTTAGGGATGGGGTAAACAGGGTAGGGGATAAAGGGATGGTAGCTGAAGAGTTCAGGCTTCTTTTTGCGGTGATGAAAATATTCTAAAAAATACTGTGGTGATGGTTACACACATCTGTGAATATATTAAAAAAACCCACTGGATTATAAACTTTAAATGGGTGAATTGGATGGTATGGAATCACATCTCAATAAAGCTGCCTAAAAAATGTAGTAGCCAGCTCCAAAAAAAACACATCATAGTGAAGAAAGCAGAATGTAGGGTCAGGGAGCAACATCGCTTTTGTTCATTATTAATCCTTCCAGCCCTTAAAGCCATGCCTGCATGTTTGCAAAAAAAAAAAAAAGGACTAAATGAAGTAGACGAGTGGAGTGACAGGAAAAAAGCAGGGTAGGAAACCTGGATTTCACCACATGAAAAGAGCACAATTCTACACTATGCAATGTCACCAAAAATTAGACATAAAAATATCCTCACTTATACCTGGACATACAAACTACTAAAAACTAACTTACCAAATAAATTTCTGAAACATCAATTGAGTCTGTGTTAAGGCATTGTTTGAAGAACTTAACTTGTATTAATTGATTTAACCCACACAACCACCCTAGGTGGTACATATATAGCTGATCTTCATTATTTACAAGTTTCATATTTGTGAATTCACCTACTCACTAAAATTTTTTTGGAATCCCAAATCAGTATTTGCAGCATTCTCATGGTCATTCGCAAACATGAGCAGAGCAGTGAAAAATTTCAGTCTATCAACACACACGTTCCAGTTGAGGTCAAACAAGGTGACACTCTGCCTTATTTCAGCTCTCATACAGAAATGACCAGAGGATAGAGATGGTAGGGAGCAGTGCGGTGTAATGCAAGAAGCTCCAGTTCTTTCGAGTTTAGGAGAGTTTAAGTCATTTTCCCAAGATCAGAAAGCTAACGAATGGAGGACTGCATGAGCCAAGGACACAAAGTGAAGAAATTGATGGTTGAATGAATTAATAGTTAAAAGGCTAAAAAAAGAGATAAAACGAGATCATAAAAAATACTTAAACCAAAAGAAGAAGAAATGAAGAACGGAAACAAAAAACAGATGAGACAGAAAACAAACAGTAAGATGACAGATTTAAATCTAACCATATCAATAATCACATTCAACGTAAATGTTCTAAATGCCCCAATTACAAGGCAGAGATTGTGAAAACAGTGTGGCAGTTCCTCAAAAAGGTAAACATGGAATTACCATATGATGTAGCAACTCCACTCATAGGTATATACCCAAAGAAATGAAAGCAGGAATCACTCACAGGTATACACCCAAAGCATTGATGTGGCATACAGATACTTGTCCACCAATGATCACAGCAGCATTATTCACAACAGTCAAAAGGTAAAAATAACCCAAGTGTCCAAACAAAATGTGATAAACACATACAATGGGATATTAGTCAACCTTAAAGAGGAATGAAACTCTGATATATGCTAAACATGGATGAAACTAGAAAACATGCTAAGTGAAATAAGCCAGACACAAAATGCCAAATACTATATGATTCCACTCATCTTAGGTACCTAGAATAGGCAAATTCATAAGACAGAAGGTAGGGGAGAAGGGAGAACGGGGAATTATTGTGTAATGGGTATAGAGCTTCTGTTTAGGATGATGAAAAAGTTACAGAAATGAAGAGTCACAATGGTTTCACAATATTGTAAATGTACTTAATGTCACTGAATTCTAAACCTTATAATGGTTAAAATGGCAATTTTTATGTTGCGTATCTTTTGCCACAATAAAAAAAAAAGGGCAGAGATCATCAAACTATAAAAAAGCAAGACCCAAGTGTATGTTGTCTACAAAAGCAAACACTTTAAATATAAAGACACAAACAGGCTAAAAGTAAAAGGATGGGAATAGACCATGCTAGCACTAGTCAAAAGATCTGGCTACATTAATATTGGACAAAGTAGACTTCAGAGCAAAGAATATCACCAGGGATAAAGAGGACCACTTTATAATGATAAAGGAGTCCATTCATCAAGAAGACATAACAATCCTAAGCATTTATGTACCTAATAAAAGAGCTTCAAAATGCAAGGAGCAAAAACCAATGGAACTAAAAGAAGAAACAGACAAATCCAAAAAATTATAATGGGAGATTTCCACACCCCTACCAATAATTGACAGAACAAGGAGACAGAAAATCAGTAAATGTTGTTCAAGTCTTTCATATCCTATCAACAAACGTGATAACATTTATAGAACACTCCACCCAATAACAGCAGCACATATATCCTTTTAAAGTCAACATGAAACATTTACCAAGACCATATCCTGGGACATACAACAAATCAGATAAGCTTTTAAAAGATTCAAATTATGCAAAGCATGTTCTCTGACAGGGGAACTAAATTAGAAATCAATAACAGAAAAAAAGTCTGGAAAATCCCCCAAATATTTGAAAATTAAATAATACTCTTCTAAATAAGCAATGGGTCAAAGAGGATATCAGGAAATATTTGTTACTGAATGAAAATGAAAACACAGCATGTCATTATTTGTGGCATAGAGTTGAAACAGTATCTAGAAGGCTGTTTATGGCACTCAACACCTTTATTAGAGAAAATGCAATGTACCAAAGCAATGACCTAAGTTTCCACCTTAAGAAATAAGGACAAGAAACCCAAGCTAAACACAAAGTGAGCGTAAGAAACAAATAAGAGCAGAAGTTGATGAAAAAGAAAACAGAAAAACAACAGAGAAAAAAAATCAATGAAACCAAAAGCTAGTTCTTTGAGATCAGTCTAGCCAGACTATTAATGGAACAAAAGAGAAAAGACAAAATTAGTATCAGAAATAAGAGAGGTGACATCACCACATTTTCTATCAATAGTAAAAGGATAATAAGGAATACTATGAACAACTTTTGTCAACACATTTGACTACTCAGATGAAATGGACAAAACCTGTGAAAGTTAAAAATTACAACAGCTCATTCCAAAAGAAACAGACAATCTGAATGGCTCTATATCTACTAAAGAAATTGAATTTGTAGACAAAAACCTTCCCCCAAAACTTCAGGACCAGAAAGCTTTACTGGTGAATTCTACCAAATATTTAAGCAAGAAATAACACCAATTCTAGACACACCCTTCCAGAAAACTGGGGAGGGTATATACCGCGCAGCTCAATCTGAGGCCAAGGTTACCCAAAAACTAAAACTAGACAAAGACATTTCAAGAACACTACAGACAAATATCCTTTTTGAACATAAATGTAAAAATGTAAATGAAGAAATCTTTAGCAAAATGAATCCAACAGTATATAAAAATAATATACCATGATCAAGTGGGATTTACCCAAGGAATGCAAGGCGAATTTAACATTTCAAAATCAATGTAATTCATCATATTAAAAAACTAAAAACAGAAACCATGGGATGAATTAAAACTATAAAACATCTCTAAGAAAACACAAGAGAGAATCTTAGTGACCTTGGCTTTGGCAAAGATTGTTAAATACAATACAAAGAGCGGAAATATAAAAAAAAATATATAAAACAGACTTCATTAAAATTAAAAACTTCTGTTCTTTGCACTGGTAAGAAGTAAAAAGGTAAGCCACAGAGTAGGAGAAAATACCTGCAAAAGATATATCAACACGTAAGAAACTCTACAATTCAATAAGACAAACAACCCAACTTAAAAATGAGCAAAAGATCTGAATAGACACCTTGCTCGAGAAGACATACAGTACGCAAATAAGCACCTGAAAAGATGGTCAACACCATCTGTCATCAGGCAAATGAAAATTAAAACGACAACGAGATAACACTAGACTAGAACGGCTAAAACTAAAAAAGACTAACCAGACTAAGTGCTGGAGAGGGAGTGGAGCAACTAGAACCTGCACACATGCTGGCGGCAATGTAAAATCGTACAACCACTTTGGAAAACAGCTTGGCAAGTTTTTAAATAATCACACACCTACCACACAATTCAACCATTTCACTCCTGAGTATTTTCTCTAAAGAAAGGAAAGCACATGTCCACACAAAGACTTGCACACCAATGTTCACAGAAGTTTTTTTGTTTAATAGCCCAAAACTGAAACAATCCACATGTTCCTCCATCAGGTGAAGGAACAAACAAAATGTGATACACGCACAACACAGAATACTACTCAAAAATAACAAGAAATGAACTATTGATATATGGAAGAACATGGGCGAATTTCAAAATAATTATTCTGAATGAAAGTAACTGAGCCAGGTAAAACAAAGAGTACATATTATATAATTCCATGTATATAAAATTGTAGAAAATGAAAACTTATCTACAGAGTCAGAAATAAATCAGTGGTTGACTAACGACAGGCAGCACACAGTTGTAGGGAGGAATAACAAAGGGCCAGAAGGCATGTTTTAGAGGTGACGCTCATTATCTTGATTATGGTGATGGTTTCATGGATGTACACATATCTCAAAATGTATTAAACTGTACACTTTAAATATGTGCAGTTTGTTGTAGGTCAATAATATCTCAATAAAGCTGCAAGAGGAGGAGGAGAGGAGGGGGAGAACAGAGACGAAAGAAAAAGAAATCACTCTAGGAGGACCAGGATCCAGAGTTCAGAGAGGGCAGTGAAAAAGGAGGTCAAGAAACAATCAAGGAGCATTCCCTAGAACTGAAGAACACAAGTTCTCAGCCTCAGAGTCAGCCAAGCACTGATCAAAATAAACTGAAATTTTAAAAAAATCTATACCGAAGTACATAATCATGAACACTTACACTACCAAGGATAAAGGTCTTGAAAAAGTTCAGAAAGAAAAATAGATCAACTACAAAAGAACGAAAGCAGAACATAGAAATTAAGAGCACAGCCTTCCTGATTTTGACAATGGCTCTGCCATGTATTAGCCAAGTGACCCTGAGTACATTACTTAACCCCTCTGTGCTTCAGTTTTCTCATCTGTAATAGTAATAATAGTAAGGAGTAGTAGTCATGTGGTTGTTATGAGAATTTAATAAACTAATCTATAAAGTGCCTAGAACAGTGCCTGGTATGTGCTAAATACTACATAAGTATCGGTTAAATAAATAAATCACATTAACATTCAACTTCTCATCAAAGGGCCGGCCCGGTGGTGCAACCAGTTAAGTGCTAGCACTCCGCTGCGGCGGCCCGGGGTTCGCCGGTTTGGATCCCGGGCGGGCACCGACGCACCGCTTGGCAAGCCATGCTGTTGCAGCGTCCCATATAAAGTGGAGGAAGATGGGCTAGGATGTTAGCCCAGGGCCAGTCTTCCTTAGCAAAAAGGGGAGGATTGGCAGATGTTAGCTCAGGGCCGGTCTTCCTCACAAAAAAAAAAAACTCATCAAAAATACTGGATGACATAAGTCAAAAGAACAGCACTTTCAAAGATTTGAGGGAAACTAATTTGCAAGCTCAAACTTGATGCCTAGCTAATGACCACTCATGTGTACACGGGTAGAACAGATTCAGAAAACTCACACCCCGCACAGCATTTCTTAAGAATTCAATTGAGAATAAAAACCAAGGAAGGATTTAGGCCAAGAAAGATGATCAGAAAATAGTACCCTCAACTGAAGAAAGGAATTTTTAAAGATTTTATTTATTTATTTTTCCCCCAAAAGCCCCAGTACATAGTTGTCTGTCTTAGCTGCACATCCTTCTCGTTGCTGTATGTGGGACGCGGCCTCAGCATGGCTGGAGGAGTGGTGCCTCGGTGCGCACCCGGGATCCGAACCCGGGCCGCTGGCAGCGGAGCGCACGCACTTAACCGCTAAGCCACGGGGCCAGCCCGAAGAAAGGAATTTTTAAAAATCTCAGGAAGCAGCTTTCCAGAAAGCCTAAAGAACCAGGTGTGACAGCAACAGAAATAAAGACCTCAAGAAGGAGTCTCCAAGAAGAAAGAGGACTTGATAGAATACCTAATAAAACAGCGAGTTTGGATGTGGAGCCGTATAAAGAGGAAAACAGAAAGAGAACACCAAGAAAAAGACAAAAGTAGCACAAGAAAAGAAACAGTATCACAGCATAACTTGAATCTGGAAAGTGACAAGAATTTACAATACTATTTGATTTTTCAGCTTTTAAAACAATCCCATATATAGCCAAAGCCCTGACAATTTAATTTGGGATGCCAACAAGGCAAAAGTACAGCTGGCAAGCTTGGGGTGAAGAGTAAGAGCAGCAGAGATAGAAAAGCTAATACCTAACCTTAGAAAGTGAGAAGTCAAGGGATACTTTAAATAGAAGATGTAATAAAAAAGACACACTACTCAAAGTTATAAAGCTTACCAAGAGAAGAAATAAAGACAGTGATTTATTATTAGGAATGGGGCAGGGGATGCCGCATGAGTGACGAAATCCTCTTTTATCATAGCTAGAATTCAACAGATAGATCCAAAACCAATAAATCAGGCATAATCATGATATCTAGAGACAGAACCAAAACAGTTAAAAATGGTTATCTCTACAGAGTAGAAATGGGATGAGATGCAAGTCAAGTTTGATGGAAGTTTTAACAAAGGAAACCAGCATTCAGTTTAACACTTTCTCTTTGGGAAAAACACAAGGAATACTGAAACTGCCGTCAAAACCAGGCTTTCGGTTCCTCCTGGATAGGAGCTAAGTAAAAATCAAGATCTCACCAACCTCAGCAAAAGAATGCAGTTCACTGTGACTGACGGGCACTTCCTTCAGAAACGAAGGGGCGAGGGGCATGAAGCGCCGCTGAACCTTCCCAATCCAGAAATTCCAAGCACAAAATCGAACTCGGACGGGACCACGGGAACGATAAAGAGAAAACTCAATAATGGCCAGAAGTCGACATACACATTAACAAACAAACAACAAGTATTTCAGTGCATCCAGGAATTCTGAAAACTTCAACAAGCCTTCTGTCCAGCAGTCGGGGCACCTAGAGAAGGGGGCACTTATGAGACTTCTGTCTCGTGCTAGACGTTTCTAAGACGCTGCTTTCACCGTAGGATCTAAAACAGCAACAACAGTCCTTTCACACCAGGAGAAAACCTTTCGAGCACCGGCAGTAAACAACAGAAAGCTCGCCGCGGGGGGTGACTTTACAAGGTTGTGAGAGGCTGGGATCAACACGTGAGCCTCGCTCCCCAGCTAACTCAGCGGACCAGGCGTGCGCAGCCCAACACCTTCGAGCCTGTTCTGAAACCCGAAACGCGCTGCGCCGAGAGAAAACACAGCCGTGGGCGGGGCCTTCCGGGCCGGAAAAAGCCGGCAGGGGAGGAGCAGCCCTCCAGCGAGCACAGACCCCGCTCGGCCCTCGCCCCGCCGAGGCTGCTCTCCCAGGGCCCCGACAACGAGTGTCGGCGACCAACCGCGGGTCGGGCCGCGGCCGCCCGCGGGGCCAACAGAGCAGCGCGGGCCCCGGCGCGGCACCCCGGGGACAGGCGGCGGGTCCCGAGGACCGCGGCCGAGACGCTCTGGGGCTCCGGGCTTGCCACCAGGCACCTCCTCACCTTCTCTTCCACGCAGTCGACAATGATGGACCGGGACTTGCGGCTGAGCCAGCGAGAGAAAGCCGGGCCTCCCATAGCGGCGTCGCGGCCCCGACGAACATAACCACAAGAGACAGGCGGGAGCGGAAGCCGCGGCACCGGGACTTCCTCCCACGTGCGCGCCGTCGACGGGAAGTGATGTCACGGCGCCGCCGCCGCCGGGGAAGCCGGGAAGGAGGCTCGGGACCGGGCTGGTTGTCGGATTCGGGGTTCTACGGCTGACCGGGTGGTGGGGGCTGCGGCTGGCCTCGCTTGCGGCGTTAGCTTTCAGTGGTGCCAGCCCTGAAGCCCGAGGTCGACCTCATGTGAGTCGCGGGGAATCCCGGGCTGCGCCGGCGTCTTGCTTCCCCAGCCCTCGGGTTCCACTGGGGCGGGATCCCCGTGCTGCGCACTCAAAACTGCTGTATTTGTAACTGTTCCCTTTAAAATGATGAGAAATGAAAGGTTTCCAAAGTTGTCTTTAAATTATTTAGCTACCATATTTTCAAAATTAGGAAACATGTTCAATTTGACTACCTAGTAGGGGAATATATAGATTTTTTTAAGTTAAAAAGAAACTAGGTTCTGGTGTGAATTCTGAAGGTCCAAAAAGTGATTTCAAGGATTATTAACATCCATCATCTGAGTAAGGCTATTTATCAATTACCGATAAATACTTATGAAGAAAAAACCTAGGCAGTGGTCAAGTTTTATTTAGTCATACACTTAACAAAATCTGTATCACGCAAAACTACATTATCTGGCTTCTGTTTTCTACCTACTAGATTTAGGATTTAAACAAATCATCAGAAAGACTTTCCTTCAATATCAACTCCAGAATCTAACTCCAAACAGTCAGCAACCTGCAGTGCTAATGACAGCAATAAGGTTATTGAGCTACAATCAGTCTTCCTGGCCAGGGGAGGAAGGAGTGTCTCACACCCAGATGTGCTGACGGCAGTGCCTGAGGGGGAGCCGACAGTAACAATGGCAACAGCAGCTACTCTTTCCTACTTGTTTCCCACTGATTTACCACATCACATGCATTCGCTCATTCAATCCTCTCAGCAACACAGAGGCAAATATTATGAAATATTATGAAAACACAACATTGCAAGAACATGTGTTCAATAAATGTTGAAGAAGTACCCAGATATATTTTATCTTCTATCATTTTAAGATGTACTCAACTTGGGCCGGCCTCGTGGCTTAGCGGTTAAGTGCGCGCGCTCCGCTACTGGCGGCCCGGGGTTCGGATCCCGGGCGGGCACCGATGCACTGCTTCTCCTGCCATGCTGAGGCCGCGTCCCACATACAGCCACTAGAAGGATGTGCAACTATGACATACAACTATCTACTGGGGCTTTGGGGGAAAAATAAATTAATTAAAAAATAAAAAAATAAAAAAAAAAAGATGTACTCAACTTAGACAAGAACTTACTTATTATCATGACTTCCGATAAGTTTTAAAGACATATGAAGAAATGACTATCTCCTAATAGTACTAAATTTTACCTCAAGAAAGATGTGTTCTTGCTACAGTCTAATAAATAAAAATATTTATATAACATATAAAAATATAGAAATATTAAAGGTCTGAGTTTAAACCCATCCTAAAATTCATCTGGAATCTCAAGAGACCCCAAATAGCCAAAACAATCTTAAAAAATAAAAATAAAGTTGGAGGACTCCCACCTCCTGATTTCAAAACTTACTACAAAGATACAGTAATTAAAACAGTTCGGTACTGACTGGCACAAGAACAGACATATTGACCAAGTGAATAGAGAGCCCAAAAATAAACCCTCACATACATGGTCAAATGACTTTCAACAAGGGTGCCAAAACCATTCAATGGGGTAAGGGCAGTCTTTTCAACAAATGGTGCTGGGAAAATGGACATCCACACACAAAAGAATGAAATTAGACCCTTACTTTATACCTTATACAAAAATGAACTCAAGATGGATCAAAGACCTAAATGTAAGCTAAAACTATAAAACTCATAGAAGAAAACAGGGAGGAAGCTTTATGACATTGGATTTGGCAACGATTTCTTGGATATGACATCAAAAGCACAGGCAACCACCACCAAACAGCCCAACAAAAATTAGACTTCATCAAAATTAAAAACTTTTGTGCATCAAAGGACACTATCAACAAAGTGAAAAGACAACCCACACAATGGGAGAAAATACATGCAAATCATATATCTGATAAGAGATTAGTGTCCAGAATATATAAAGTATTCCTACAATACAACAAAAACCCAATTCAAAAATGGGCAAGGGACTTGAATAGATATTTCTCCAAAGGAGAGGCAGAAACAGCCAATAAGCACATGAAAAAAAGGTTCAACATCACTAATTATTAGGAAAACGGAAAGCAAAAACACAGTGATCACCACTGCACACCCATTAGGATGGCTACTATCAAAAAACAGAAAATAACAAATCTTGGCAAGGATGTGGAGAAACTGTAACTGTTGTGCATTGCCTTCCTTTTCCTCTGGATGATTTATACTACATTGATATACTCCGCAAGTCATCTGCATGCTTATATATTTACTTATTTATTTAAAAATCCAGGCAAGGACTTATTTAACAAACACTTACATAAACATATTTACTTATTTATGTATTTATACTATTACTTTATTGCCTCCCATTCTCCTATGTCTCTTCTCCTTCCAGTTTAATCAAAACATCCTCCACAAAACACGTTCAAAAACAACCTAAGGCCCCAATCCACTGACATATAACAAAATATGACCACAGACCACAACACTTACACAACCCTGATCAATAGGCTGCAATTCTCATTATCATTCCATTAAAGTAATATGAAATTTCTGTTACTACATAACCAAAAGTCAACCCTAAAATCTCATAAAATAATGATTTTCAATTTATAAATTATTATTTATCCCCCTTTGCGCCACAATTCTCTTTGAGTCATTTTACTGGTCATCTGCATCACAGGGAATAATACAGGAAAAAGACTGAAAACATGATTTTACCAAACTGCTGATTATCCTAGAAAAATATATGGTGGAAGAAAAGGTTAAAATAATTTGCTGAAAGGGGCTTAGGTGTGAAATAATCGTTGGCTCACTGTGTGAGATTCTCCACTGTGTTTTACATTCAGTCATCATCACACATTTGGTGAGTGATAAACAGTACCTTAAATTTAGTACTAATTTTACATTGTCATTCTTACAAAATCTGTGAACAGAAGGAATGAGAAAATAGATATGTAAATAATAAATAAACTTTAAGTAATGGTTAATGCCAAGTATTTAAACTAAATTTCTAATACTTTTTTCAAAAGTTTCCATGGAGTATAAGTGAGTCTCCACATGGACACTTGATGTTTCTACAACTCTCAGCAACCTCACAAGGTGTCAATGAGCTACTGATGGAAGGAGCATGTCCCACATCCCATTAATTAATCACAAAGGAGACAAAAGATATAATCATTAATCTATTTCAACTCAATTTACTGTTTATCAAAATGCTACTATTAAAATCACTGTTAATCATTGCTAATCCCAGGTTAGATGAAAAAATATCAAAATTTCACATATAATCTTTAAAATACTTATCTTTTACAGAAATTCTTTCATCCCATAAATCATGTCTGCTTACAGTTTACCAAAAGGAGAAAATTATTTTAACCAAAAGGAATAATGTCTAAATTTTACCTTGCCAGGCATATTTCTTCCCATTTAAATCAATAGCAAAATCTTCAGGGTAGAAGTCAATTATACTAGAATCCTGTATCAGGGAGAAAAGCAAAGATTCAAAACAAAAGTCACATATTTCTGTTATAAAGAATTTGATACAACTTTCATTCGAGTTATCAGGCCTGATAAGAAAATGAAGTTTCATTCCTTTTAAAAAATGTTTTTAAGATATCAGGTCACTAATTCTGGGCCTAGTAAAAACAAAATTAACAATTTTATTTTAAAAGATGAAAATAAAAAGGCCTTATTATAAAAGAATTTTAGAACTGACGACTGTGGGCCCAAGACAGTGAAGAGTTTATTAACTCTAATAATTCCTACTTCTCAGCTGGGTGTCACTCTTTCTAGCTAGGACACAAAACACATGCAGTGGTGACTGCAGGTAAACCAGCCTTCATGCTCTGGTACCCACCACACATGGCTGGAACCAATAAAAATAATGACTTACAGGTATGCTGAGAACAAAATGACTGTTATAAGAATTTCTCCCAAACACATATCAATTTTATTTACTGGGTAGGGTACTGATGGCCAAGGAAAGCAGGGAAAAAAAAAGTAGTAAAAAATATACAGAAGAATCCAAATACTTTTACTTTGTTTCTGGACTTCACTATTGTAACTATAAGATGCAAAAGCAATTGTGACTAGTGCTAGCAAAATGTACGACAAAAATCCAGTTATCAACACACTCAAAAACTAAGACACTCACAGGATCACTCATGAGCTTCCGCCACGATGGAGGTAGGAAGTTACCACTTGCAGCTGGAAAAACTCCCATAAGTTGTTCCAGTGGTGTAAACTGCAAGAAAGAAAAAAAGTTTAAGATAAGACACAATTTTTATCTAAGCCAAAATTCTACAAATGTTATGGCTCTAAATACTCAAGCTTACCGGTTTAGTACCCTTCTCAAAATCAGAAGGCATGTCTGCAATACCTTCAAAGTCTGAAGCAAATGGTGCATAATGAAATGGATAATACCACTTCCAGGAAGCACAGCCCTAAAATCAGTAAAAACAAACAGAAAACAACAACAAAAACAAATCTATGTTAATGATGGACACGGTAAAGACAAAAAAATTAAACTATCAACCTATAATATTCTATTGATAAAACATATGACTTTTGGTATACATGCCATATATTATTTTTTTTCCATGAGTCCTAAAAGATGTTTGGATTAAATCTAAACTTTTACTTCGTATCGACGGCTCCTTGATTTACAAAATACTGCAAAGCATCTTTAATAATCAGTAGTTAATACCAAACTTTATACTAACAAACACAATTTGGTGAAGATTTTTATCCTTAAAATGTGTTTGGTGACATTTCCTTCCAACTCGAGAGCTGCTATCATCCCATAAAATGAAGAACAACTGCAGCTGACACTCACTGAGTGTACAGGTGGGTAAGGGACATCACTAGAAGAGTGACTGAGAGTAAAAGAGCCAAAAGTTTCATTTTACAATTCCCTATTATATTTTCATGTGACAACATTCTCTTTACTTTAAAAATATTTAAGTAAACCAATCAAAAAGAAAAAACAGTAAGTTATACTCAAAGAAAAGAGAAGCCTTCCTGAAATGAGTTTTGACTCTGCGCCTAGTGAATTAAAATCCTTAGGGTCAGAGCCGGCCCAGTGGCACAGCAGTCAAGTTCACACGTTCCACTTCAGCGGCCCAGGGTTCGCCGGTTTGAATCCTGGGCTCGGACCTACTCATCGCTCATCAAGCCATGCTGAGGCGGTGTCCCACATACAAGAACCAGAAGGATTTACAACTAGGATATACAACTAGGTACTGGGAGCTTTGGGGAGAAAAATGTTGAGGGTCGGAGTAAAACACGAAATGAGAATATTTTACAATTGATACTTAGTGTATTAAATTACTTTCTACTTTCCAACAAACTTCACCTATTCCCAAGTCACATCAAATTTGCTTCACTCCCCAAGCACGAAACCAGGTATTATCAGTGCTACAATCCCCTATATTTCCGCCTAATCTCTCACCAATCTGACATCTCATTTATCAAAAGCTTTAAGTCAGATACAGATTACTCCAATGAGAATGCACTTCATGTAACATCACTACACTATATGGAGGAAATGGGAGCATTCAAATTCCTTTCAAATTCTTACCAGTTATTTTCCAGGCTTTTGTCCTTTGTTCAGCCATTTAGCGACTGTGTATTAGTTACTCTGTTATTTTTTATTCCAATTAAACAAAACAATAAACTTGAATAATTTTAAAGACCAAGTACTCTCAACCACAGTATTTAACGCTGAAATTCTTTAGCATAACAAAAATTAGCTTCGTTTATATATTAACACCTAAGGAGCTTCAAAGGCTTTACAAACAAATCTTATTTAAAGTAATGAATTTCTTTATAGGAAGCTTGAAAATATGATTCTGGGTTCAATTTCAGAATATAGCTCAACAACACACACTATTATAGAAATAACTATTTTCTTAAAATGATTAACTAGACATTTAGAGGAGAATATTCATTTTGTACCTGGTAATAATATCGAAGAACCCAGCAGAGCCCTTCAACGTAAGACTGTACAATTTTACGACGGAATTTGTCATCAGCTGCATCAACGTCAAATTTGTTCTTGTAGTACCGCTGCTTCCACCCAGCTTCCCAAAGCCTAAAAATCAGGCAAAGCCAGTTCATGTTGAATTAATACACTTTCAGTAACTAGCTACCAATTTATCATCCAAATCAATTTATACTTAATAGCCAGGTAAAATGTAAACGAGTTAAACAGTAATATTAACATAGCTTCATTTAATTATTTCTAAAAAGTCCACTTTCACAGGATTTATTATCAACTTAAAGATAGTTAAACGTTAAAAACTCAAACACTGATTCTACAAAGATCATTACAAAACTACAGTAAAAAAAAAAAGAGAATAACCATTTATTAAAGTAGATACACAACACTTGTTTGCTCAGATTTTCATACTGTTTTACATGTTTTTTTGATTGTAGAACAATTCTAAAACTACATTTTAAGATGCAAATACTGAAGATATTTTATATAGTTCAAGTTTCTCAGTTTGTTAAAGTATATCTAAATTACACAAAGAAAGTCAACTAAATTACTTTTTTAAAAAAGAATAATCTAGAAGCCAGGCAGAAATTATGTATATACCTACTCTCCCTATCCTTGGGCCTTCTCCATCATTCAGCAAAGCATTGTTGGCATAAGTGAAGGACATGGACACACACACACACGTTCTGGTAAAACCTAGAAGGAGGTCATCAATTCACTAAATTTTCATTAATCACTGAAAATACAATGTGAAAAACCACATTTTCACTCAAAGTATATTTTTTTATTTTTTTAAGTACTCATTTCTCAATCTCTGAAAGATTTAAAGATGCCAAAGAATACTAAAAAAAAATCAAGAATGATCAAGAACATCAGGATGATTCTCCATTAAGGGCTCTTTTCTACCATGTGCCAGATCTTACTAATTAATTGCAGTCATGTTTCAGAATACACCATATCAATTTTTTTATTTACTTTTTTTTTTGAGGACGATCAGCCCTGAGCTAACATCCAATGCCAATCCTCCCCCTTTTTGCTGTGGAAGATTGGCCCTAGGCTAACATCCATGCCCATCTTCCTTTACTTTATAGGGGATGCCGCCACAGCATGGGTTGACAAGCGGTTGAACCTGCGAACCCCAGGCCGCTGAAGCGGAGTGCGCACACTTAACTGCTGTGCCACCGTGCCGGCCCTTACACCATACCAATTTTAACTTTGCCCCCATGCAAAAGATTTACAGAACATCAATTAGGAGAAATATCTTCTATCCATAATGTTGAATATCACTATTTTACAGAAACTACTAATGAAATAAATGCTAAGAACTCCAAGCATTTCTTGATAGAAGCAATTCTACTTTGATTATCTTCAGCACCAAAATTAAACAATAAAGTACTAAAAAAAATCAAGTTAACTATTAAGCTGATATTGATCATGATGGCTACATGGTAAAACAAAAAATATACTCCAAGAGTTGCAGAAGCAGAGGATAAAAACTCAGATCAGGTAGATGCTCAATCACAAGTCACCACAGATCTCTGAATCTGTCATCAAAAGATGTTGGGAAAATACAGAACCAGACATCACACTTCTGAAGTTTCTAATCATAAATACAAACACATCATCCACGTCCTATAAAAGAAGCATGAGCTGTGAACCACTAATGTTTAACTTTCAAATAAATCATTTTGCAAAATTCTAAATGAGTTACAATTATTGAGGTTGTTGGCCCTTTGCACTTGAGCCCAGGGTTCAAATCCAGATTTAATCACACAAGAAGCTGTTAAATCTTATTATATAATGATCTCAAACTTCTGTATAAATTAAAGAATCCAATTTTCCTATATAAATTTTCCTATATAAATTTTAAGTATATAGCTAATGAGAATCTTCTCTGTCATGAAATATAGTTGGTGCATATGCAAGTTCGTGGTTTTTAAAAATACATTTATCTCTTAACCGAAAGCCTTTTGCATATTTCATTTTAAAGAAGAAACTTTTCAATTGAGATGATTAAAACAAACTATATCAAGTAACCAAATGTAACTGAACTTTCTGGGTTAAGCAGCTTGAAAATTTAATCTCATAACAGTAACATTCAGATCACATAGAGCTAAACACTTCATGTCTAGCCGATCTAGTGCCTGGTCTCAGAGGGAAAAGTGGCTTGGAGGACGAAAACCAGCATGCATACTAATCTAGATACTTAGGTTTAACAGCTATAGCTTACACATCTCACTGGAATTTACTGACTACCCTAACCCTCCACATTAATTACTGGAGGATAAAAAGATCACAGGCAAGCATCTGAAGGCACTGCTGCTCTAAGCTAAATAGCATTAATTAGACGGCATCTATTTCAGCAATTTGCTAACAAAGTGCTGCCAAAATATGGCTTCACCTGACGTTATCCTCTGGTTCAGGTTCACTGTCACTGTCTTCTGCTTTTCGCTTAATTTCTCCTATCGGAGACGAGGAGCCATCAGAAGTGAAACTCGTATTAGGAGATACTGAAGGACTCTGTAGACAATTATGACATTACAGAGGAAGGATTTAATTATTCATTTCACATAAGAAGTTACATCCAACTACTGTTACCACCATGCTCCACAGTAATACATTTTTTTTAAGCTATTAAATAGATATGGTAAATATATTTAGAAAGTATAAAGACTGATCTTGGCCTACTCTACCTCTCCAAAATAGAATAATATAGTACCAAGCCTCCTACGCTTAAACTCAAAAGAATTTGAACATTAAGGTAAAAACTGCTTCAGAACAAATAAGAAAAACTTAATTTCATAGATTTTTTTTTTAATTATAGGACTTGAACATTTTTTTCCTTTGGTGGTTCCCTGGTGTTATGAATTTGTGATCACTTTCCACCAATTAACTAACAAAGCTGCAAGGGGAAAAATATATATATATGTATATAAATTAATACATAAAATACTCAATGCTGGTGAGAATAAAGTTAGATGTAAGTGGTTCAACCTAGTACAACCATTCCAGAAAGCAACAGTTTAATGAGACTCCGCCAGATATCTGTTAAACTATTTTATACATGTTGTTTTAAAATTCATTGTACAAATAAAATCTATTAGTCATCTTAGAAAAATGCAGCTTTTATTATTATTTCAAAGACTTGGATACCACTTTAAATTTACCATTATCTTCCCTTTGTACCTAACTCAATGAACATAGTAGCACCCTAAAGTATTTTAATATTTAACTAAAAAATTAGGGGCAGCTTGGTGGCATAGTGGTTAAGTTCACACACTCCACTTCAGCGGCCCGGGGTTCACAGGTTCAGATCCCGGGCGCACAGCTACACATCACTCAGCAAGTCATGCTGTGGTGGCATCCTACATACAAAATAGAGGAGGATGGCATGGATGTTAGCTTAGGGCCAAACTTACTTCCTCAGCAAAAAGAGAAAGATTGACAACAGACGTTAGCTCAGAGCCAATCTTTCTCACACACACACACACACAAAAATTAAAATGTTCTGCAACTTTAATGTTAAATGACCAAAAACCTAAGTGGCAGAAAATGTTTTCATGGTAAAGTTTTTCTTCTGTTATTCACAGTGTATTAGATATTTCAAGTAAATTATTTTTAAATCGAGAACTCAGGAGCCTATTTTAATGATACTGTAACTAAAACCTCAGCATGAAGGTAGTTCACACCAAAGGCCAAGAAAAGTTACAACAAAGCAAAACCATATTTCACATAGAGCTCACAACACTTTCCTTTAATAAATGTATAATATCAATTTTATTCATGATACTGTATGGCTAATACTATCAAAAAAAAAAAGAAAAGAAAAAAGAAAACAGGGGCCAGCCCTGTGGCCTAGTGGTTAAAGGTCAGCGCGCTCAGGGCTGGCCCCGTGGCTTAGCGGTTAAGTGCGTGCGCTCTGCTACTAGCGGCCCGGGTTCGGATCCCAGGCGCGCACTGACGCACCGCTTGTCCGACCGTGCTGAGGCTGCGTTCCACATATAGCCACTAGAAGGATGTGCAACTATGACATACAACTATCTACCGGGGCTTTGGGGGGGAAAAAAAAAGGAGGAGGATTGGCAATAGATGTTAGCTCAGAGCTGGTCTTCCTCAGCAAAAAGAGGAGGATTAGCATGGATGTTAGCTCAGGGCTGATCTCCCTCACAAAAAAGTTTGGCGCACTCCGCTTTGGCAGCCCAGGTTCGGTTCCTGGACGCAGAACCACACCACTTGTCTGACAGTAGCCATGCTGAGGTGGCGGCTCACATAGAACTAGAAGGACTTATAACAAGAATATACAACTACGTACTAGGGCTTTGAGGAGGGGGAAAAAAAGAGGAAGACTGGCAACAGATGTTAGCTCAGGGCAAATCTTTCCCAGCAACAAAAAAAAAGAGCTCTAAAAAAATTTTGGATAATGAGAGCTACCTTAAAATATGTATTCAGATATATTCCACGTCTGAGTTGGAGAGTGAGAGTTTAGGCAGTGAGGAGTACCTGTATTTGACAAACTGAGGAATACTATCCTGCAAAATGCCCATAACTGACCCCTGGGAGGAAAGGGGAAATACGGCAGCAAAACCACCGTCTTCTCTTGCTCTAGCTATGAGATATTTGGATGTCCTGTCATGCTTCTAGCACCATCACCACCCACTACCTTTGGGGAAGCAGGAAGCACTGTGGCCCGACTGCATTAGAGAAACACTGCAGCCACTTAGCTATCCACACTTACATGTATGTTCTTTTCTTTCACATCATTTAGATATTTTCATATTAATAAGGATTTAACAGAGTTAAAGATATCTCAAGGCAAAAGAAATTGAGAAAAACTATAAAACAAAACAACTCCAGGCTAAGTGATAAAATTCACACACAACTGTAAGAGGCATCTGAAAGTCACCACTCTTCAATGCTACATAAAAATAAGTTACTTACAGAATTATTCTGCATCCTCATTTCATAGGCTGCTTGTCTCGGATTATTGGCTACTTGAGAACCTGGTGAATTTCTTGAACCCGAGGCATGAGGGGTTAATATTCCACCAGGAGTGAAAGCTGGTTGATCTCTCTAACATAAATGGAAAGGAATGTAGAAATTAAAATTAAATCACAACACAGTTAGATGACAGGAAGAAATGAAGGCAATGGAAAAGAGTCCCTGCTGTAAGCTCTTTAAAGACGAAATGGATTTCCGTTAACATTACAGGGTTGTCTACAGTTTGATTTGATGGTAACTTACCCTGTAAACAATAGTCTGTAATATTTAATAACTCTGCTATAAAAGTACATATAATACACTTTTCTGATACATAGAAGCTATTCAAATCTCATTAGGTTATTCCCTTATGTTCACTTACAATTTCAAAACGCATTCAAGACACAATTTTAGGCAAATAAAGATAACTATTAAGGTAAAAAAATAAGCCAAGAGTTTGATTTATACTTAGGAAATACAACTTCTATTTATCCTTCACCTTGATGGAATTTAACTCTTTGTTTCCAATTAGTCAGAGCTATGATTATAGCTACAGTAGGTGACAGTCACGGCTGACTGATAAAAGATATTTTTTAAACAGACACTGACTGAAAGAAAATAATAATATATGAGGTAGACATCAGACACGCCCTTCCCTATCTAAGTGGTTCTGAACCCACCTGCAACAATAAACAACTCTACTTTTCTCCCTTATAGGTTCCTGAAATTGCTCGATTCTAATAAAATATAATAATAAAAGGTAGTCCCCAAACTCCATTTGTTTAAAATCCAGTAAGGAAGACAAGAAAAACAAAAACTTAAGAAGTTAAGTGACTATAAAGTGTTATGCAATTAACTAAGAAAACAAATATCACAAGCGAGAAGCACTCGAGTTAAAAGGAAGGACTGCTCAACCTGGATTACAAGCGGAAGCAATAGGGAGGCCTCGTGGAAAACGTAAGATGGGAGGGAGCCGTGAAGTCAGAAACCCATTGAGAGGGACCAAACAAAGGCAATGCTCTGAGTCAGGAGGGACCTGGTATATTTAGAAGACAACTGGGGAAAGCAGGGTGAGAACTTGACCAGATCATAGTATGCTCTGCACGCCAGACTAAGACAGAACTGGATTCTGCGGGAACTAAGGAGTCACTGGTAATTTCTGAGCAGAGAAACAACAAAGTTTCGAGTGTTGTGTTCTAGGAAGAGTAACCTGACAAGGATATAGACAGAGTGTAGTAACTTTCAAGAAGATACAAAGACCTAACTATTTTTATTACAAAAACAATACCCAATTACCGTAAAAAATTCAAATAGCTAAGTGCTACCCGGCCCCTCTGGCCCATCAAGTGTATCCCCTCAGACTCTAGAGCTTAGAAAGGACTTCTTTAAAACTGACACCAGCATTCTTTCTCCAGGTAAGAGGCAGCTGGGTAGACATTATGTCCCTAACAAACTACTGGATAAGGAATAAAAAGCTATCTTCCTCCCAAATTGTAAATGTATGTTATTGCCAATCTGATGAAATTAATTAAAACTCACCTTCATTCTCTTTCTCTTTTCTTTCTGTCGTCTTCTAAAACTGTCCTAAAAGTATAAAATCCACATATTCTGTCAAATAATTACACAAAAATGTAAGAGTTAAACATTACCAGGAATGATTTGGGAGACAAAGTTTTAAAGGAAGACCCCAGAAACGTAACTAATTAAACTAGGCAATGGACTATATGTTCAAAGTGTTGCTTATCAGAACTTTAGATAGACAGAGAGCATTCTAAATTGAGTTTAGATACACTTTAATTATTCCTCTTAATTTTTTTCAGATAGTTTTTGATATCATTTCAGGAAAGAATGCAAGAGTCATAACAAAGACCCTCTGTTTTACCCTGGAGCAAGTAGCCCACCAATACGGACAAGATACAAATAAGCAACTCCCCACTTACTCTGGGCCACTCAAAGGCCTCCTTTAGCCCAGAAAGCATTCCTCCCACGCCCAAGTTTCTGTGAGCATCAAGGCACTGAGACGACAGCTACGGTGGCCAGGGCTGCTGCTGTGGACTGAAACAGCGGCCAGCAGGTCCTGTACTGACTGTCATTCTACCAGCAGCTGCACTTCCATCACTTCCAAGTCAGTACTGCCACCTGCAATATAACACCCTATTGAGATCTGAACTTTGTGCTTTCTGCCAGGAGAGGGGCTGAATGCTGGACACATGGTGACTGACCACCTTAAAACCTCCTCAGACAGCAACACCACCAATTCCTTTAATCAAGCTTTTGCCCCATCTTTAAACTCATCTAGGTCACCAATGACCCACAGACTGTGAAATCCATTACTCAGTTTTCAGTCCGTATCTGACCGTGACTCTTCCTTCTTGATCCGTGCTCTTCACTTGGCTTCCAGGACGCTACACTCACCTGGTTCTCCTCTTTCACTCTTGCTGAATGCCTTCACTCCTCAACTTCCCAACACCTTAACATTGGCGTTCCTCTTCACCCAGTACTTGGACCTCTCACTCTCATGGGAGTGATCATCTAGTCTCACGGCTTTAAACACCATCTACGTGCTGATGACTCCCCAGTCAGGACCTCTCCCCACTCAACATCTCCACTTGGGTGTACAAACTTCACATGCCCCAAATGGCATCCCCACCCCTAGCTCTGTGCCTCCCAGTCTTCTTTATCACAGCAGCTCAGACCATTTTTCAATTGCTCAGACAAAATGCTTTGGAGTCATTCTTAATAGCTTTCCTTCTCTCACCCCTAGCATTTAATTCACCAGCCAAATCCACTAGTTTTACCTTCAAAACATGTTCAGAATCCAATTACCTCTTATCAATCTCCACTGCCACCATGTTGGCTCCCTTGGATTATCGCAAAAGAGCCTAATTGGGCTCACTGTTTCTATCTTTGCCTCCATACAGTTAGCCTCAACAGGGCAGCTAGAGTGATCCTTTTATAATATGTGTCAGATCTTGTCACTTTTATACTCAAAACCCTCCACTGATGCAGAGTGAAAGCTCAAGTTCTTATAACGACCTATAGGGTCCTACCAGATCTGGCCCTCCACCATCTTTCTGACCTCCTCTCCTACCCCTACTACTTTCCCTTTGCTTCCTCTCTGCCTGTCACACTGGCTCCTTGCTGTTCCCTGAACATCCTGGGTAAGCTCCTGCCCTAGAGCCTTTGCACTGGCTGTTCCTTCTGTCTGAAATGCTCTTCCTGCAAACACCTGCATGATTACTCCCTCATATCCTTCAAAGTCATCTGTCAGTGAGGCCTTCTCTAGTCATCTTTTCTAGAACTGCAATGTCCTCATGTCCACCTTCCCAGATATTTCCTCATCTGCTTTTTTCTTCACAGCACTTATCACTCTCTAACACATTACACACTTTACTTAGTTTTTGTGTTTATTGTCCATCTCCCACGGAAGAATATCAGCTCCATGAGGTCAAGAATTTTTGTCTGCTTTTTTTCTTTAGTTTTTTGTTGTAGCAGTAACACTCAGAATACTATTTGGCACACGGTAAACACTTAATAAATATATGCTGAATAAATGAAGAAGATTTGCAAGACAAAAGGCAAACATCAAAGCTCATAAAATAAAAAGCATCATATTTCTGACCTAACTGCTCAATTTTAATAATAAATATTGATGTATTCCTCTTTTACCATGTATTCTGCTGGTCAGTTAAATACCTATTTCTAAGGGTGGTAGTTACACATAAGCAAAATAGGTATACCTGGTTGGACTTTACTGATCTTTAATTTTTGTGTGCTATGAACTTCTTTGGAAGTCTGTCAAAAGCCGGAGACACACTTCCTGGGAAAATACACACACCTAGATACTATCATATTGAATTTCTGAGGGTTCATAAATTTCACCGATGTCCAACTATGCTGACAAACATCATATGATGTCAGGGATACCAAAAACGATCCAAAGCTTTAAAATGCCCTCTCTGCCAGGCCAGCTGGAAACTTTATTACTCAAATCTGAAGCACTCTGGTATCTATCAAATCCCATACATCCCACTCTAATGGCAAATATCACCAATACTTAATAGTACAGAGTAACCTAAAACCACATAAAAGGACTGTTCTAACGTGAGGCTTTTACACCAAGTACTACACCGTCTGTGTAGCTTTTTCTTAAGCATAAATGGCAGCAGGTCAGGTGGAGCCACCATAATTGTTGAAGGCTTAGTTAAAAATGGCTGTCCTGATAGACATTTGATATCCTAGACAAAGTCAGTTATGCTATTTAAATTTTACATGTGAAAAATTCTTGCCATCACAGAACATTACCAAGTACCAAAGGCTTTAAAAAGAACACTTACAGTCTACTCACACTGGTATATAAAATGGTACCCAAGGTTCTAAAAAAGAGATCACTAGCTATAGCATACAAAGCTGAAGAAAATATAAAATCTTGTCAGATGCAATGACATGTTTTAATCTGTTAGGAGATAATGAAGCAATGTAGCAATATGATTATGTTGCTATTTGCTCAAAATAGCCATATGACTTTTTATAAAATCAGTTTCTAAAAGGATTTCCTTCACTCTCTTTCTAAAAAGCTACTATCTGCTCATTTTACCCACTGCTTGCCTCCCTTGCCACTCTTGCACAATCACCCTGCAACCTACTCTGCCTCCAGGCTACTGCCCCTCCACCCCACTAACTCTTCAGGACCTCTGAACCCCTGGCCATGGACTAGGGGCCTATCTCACTCTGACGCCTCCGGCAGCACCAGTGGCTTCTCATCTCTTCAGGGATTTCCTCCCACCTCTCTAGAACTGACTCCCCTTACTCCTTAACATCTACGCTTCTTAAGGTTTCTGTTGGAGGCACTTGAACTCCATACAAAGCTCCAGGGATTTCAACTTCACACTCATGACGTGAAGTATTCTGCTAATGTTCTCAAATCTCCTTCCAAAAGACTTCTGCCCTGAGCTTTACACATATCCATCTAACTGCTTCACGGACTTTTCTCCTCTCAGGTGTCCTTTGACCCCTCCAACTCTGTATCTCCAAAATGAACCTCAATTTCTACCTTGTCCTCACCCCAACCTGCTCTACCCCCACTGCTTGCTGTCTCATGAACGGCCCAACCACACTCCCAACTGTCCAAGCCAGACTGGACTTCTCAGCTAAGCACTCACTCCATCATATGTCATCAATTTTCAAGTGCTTTATTATTTTATTTCTTTCTTTTATGTTTAATTGCTTACTCAGAGCTGCAACCCTCTGCCTAGACTGATGCTATCTAACCCAGAGGCCCCTACACTCCACTACCAGAGTACAGAGTTTCTAGGTCTTCACCTGACTTCCAGAGCATCAACATTTCCTATAAAACATGGCATCCACTAGTTCATCCCCAGCATTCTCCCAGTCTTGGAACCCTCATTTCACATCCCGTTGATCAGACACGTGTTTGGATTTTTATCTTAATCAGGATTATGAAGAGAGAAAAAAATTACAGTGCAATTCACACAGTGTGCAATACACAGTTCCACACAGCAAGCATCACAGCCTTTATAAAATAATCAAAGCACTGGCCACTCATGATTACACTGGCGTTTGATACACTATAATAATATAACAATGCATTCAAAGAGGTTAAAAGTACAATCACAGGATCATCACAGCATATTAGAGACAGGAGCAATTTAGCTACTGCAATAGAAACACTTTACCTCATCATCCTTTCTCTTTTTAAAAATGCTATCCTCAACTTCACCAACTGCTAACATGATCATCTGTACTCTTTGCAGATTGACATAACCACTTTCTGTAAGGTAACCCTGTAAGTGATAAAATACATGTAAAATAATCTTCTTATAAAAGCAAATACTTCTGTTTTGAAATTATTCAAGAATGAATTCACCCCAGTTTTGTGAACCACATTTTTGTATATGTTAACCAAATGGTCAATTGCACCTTCCGTGCCACCAGGAAACAAACATTATGTATTAGGACCAGTACGCACTGTAAGCAAGAAGGCTACAACAGTAGTTTAAAAACCCACACAAACACACATACCGAATCTCTAACGACGGCAGGTGAGGAAGGAAGTCATTTCCCACAAAGCACATGAAGCACATGAAGACCCAGTCATCAGTGCTCCTCTCGACATCAAATGTGAGCGGTAGGCTGGCCATGGTGAGCTCTCTTTCCAAATACTACAACCAAAAAGGAATGCTGCCATTAAAGCTATGAAATGCCACTCTGCTTTAGAGGGCTGATTCCAATGATTATTGCTACATACCTCACGAAGAACATCAAGACGAAGGAAGATAAACTCTCCTTCTGCACAAGGAAGACTATCTGCAAGTTCATCATGCTGCAACAAAAGGAGTAAAGATTAAACAAGTCTACTCTAAACCCTGTAATTTGTTTCCAGCCAAACGAACATTATAGCTTTTTTTAAAGCAAGATCCATTTTAATATTACAAGTACTAAATAAAAAAAGAACTCACCAAACCATTTTAAAATTAAAAATTACCCATAATCCCAATCATACCTAAACCAGGGATCGGCAAATGTTTTTTGCAAAGGGCCAGATAGTAAATATATATATTTTAGCCTGTGCGGGACACACAGGGTCTCAGTTGCATATTCTTTCATGTTTTATTTCATTTTTACAACCTTTTAAAAATATAAAAACCAGGGCCGGCCCCCTGCATAGTGCTTAAGTTTGGCATGCTCCGCTTTAGCGGCCAGGGTTTGCAGGTTCGGATCCTAGGCGTAGACCTACACCACTAGTCAGCCGTGCTGTGGCGGCAACCCACATATAACATAGAGGAAGACTGGCACAGATGTTAGTTCACGGCTAATCTTCCTTTAAAAGTAAAAAATAAAAAAAAAAGTAAAAACCATTCTTAGCTCACAGGCCAAATCTAGAGGGCTGGAGTTTGCCAATCTCTGACGGATAGCCAACCAGTATTTTGATGTGTATGCCTCTAGACCCTTCTCTGTGAGCATACAGTATATTTCTTACCTGCTCTTTTCACTCACTATGTCTTTTAAAGAGGTACCATATTCTTAAAACAGATAGAAACCTCTTTAGAGACTGGATATAATCAAGTGAACCCAAAATATGCAGAAACTAGGAGTAACTGAAAAGTATCAAGAAGTTTCAAGTATCAACAAGTTTAATATATTTGATTTGTAGTTCCTTTTAAGAATAACCATTTGAAACATTACTTGTACAAACAAATCATGTGCCATGGACATTATTACCAATGAGACTTAAGCCTCGTATACTTACAAGCTATGTTAGAAAAAGTGGAGAGTAGAAAGAATGAGCACATGCATGCTTTTGAATGTGTCTTTAAAGAATTTTCAAAGACACATTTCTATGAGAGGGAACAGAGACAGTACGTAAAAAATCTAATCAAAAATAGTCTTCTCTTTATTTTAAAAATGAAGCAACCTGAATATATTTAATGCTGTTCAATTACACACTTAAAAATAGTTAAAATGGTATATTTTGTATTATATATTACAACATAAATGTACCTTGAAAATATAATGCTAAGTGAAAGAAACCAGCCAAAAAAAAACCTATACTATATGATTCTATTCATAGGAAAGTCAGAATAGGGAAATCTATAGAGACAAAAAGTAGCTTAGTGGTTGCTTAGGGATGGGGTAAACAGGGTAGGGGATAAAGGGATGGTAGCTGAAGAGTTCAGGCTTCTTTTTGCGGTGATGAAAATATTCTAAAAAATACTGTGGTGATGGTTACACACATCTGTGAATATATTAAAAAAACCCACTGGATTATAAACTTTAAATGGGTGAATTGGATGGTATGGAATCACATCTCAATAAAGCTGCCTAAAAAATGTAGTAGCCAGCTCCAAAAAAAACACATCATAGTGAAGAAAGCAGAATGTAGGGTCAGGGAGCAACATCGCTTTTGTTCATTATTAATCCTTCCAGCCCTTAAAGCCATGCCTGCATGTTTGCAAAAAAAAAAAAAAAGGACTAAATGAAGTAGACGAGTGGAGTGACAGGAAAAAAGCAGGGTAGGAAACCTGGATTTCACCACATGAAAAGAGCACAATTCTACACTATGCAATGTCACCAAAAATTAGACATAAAAATATCCTCACTTATACCTGGACATACAAACTACTAAAAACTAACTTACCAAATAAATTTCTGAAACATCAATTGAGTCTGTGTTAAGGCATTGTTTGAAGAACTTAACTTGTATTAATTGATTTAACCCACACAACCACCCTAGGTGGTACATATATAGCTGATCTTCATTATTTACAAGTTTCATATTTGTGAATTCACCTACTCACTAAAATTTTTTTGGAATCCCAAATCAGTATTTGCAGCATTCTCATGGTCATTCGCAAACATGAGCAGAGCAGTGAAAAATTTCAGTCTATCAACACACACGTTCCAGTTGAGGTCAAACAAGGTGACACTCTGCCTTATTTCAGCTCTCATACAGAAATGACCAGAGGATAGAGATGGTAGGGAGCAGTGCGGTGTAATGCAAGAAGCTCCAGTTCTTTCGAGTTTAGGAGAGTTTAAGTCATTTTCCCAAGATCAGAAAGCTAACGAATGGAGGACTGCATGAGCCAAGGACACAAAGTGAAGAAATTGATGGTTGAATGAATTAATAGTTAAAAGGCTAAAAAAAGAGATAAAACGAGATCATAAAAAATACTTAAACCAAAAGAAGAAGAAATGAAGAACGGAAACAAAAAACAGATGAGACAGAAAACAAACAGTAAGATGACAGATTTAAATCTAACCATATCAATAATCACATTCAACGTAAATGTTCTAAATGCCCCAATTACAAGGCAGAGATTGTGAAAACAGTGTGGCAGTTCCTCAAAAAGGTAAACATGGAATTACCATATGATGTAGCAACTCCACTCATAGGTATATACCCAAAGAAATGAAAGCAGGAATCACTCACAGGTATACACCCAAAGCATTGATGTGGCATACAGATACTTGTCCACCAATGATCACAGCAGCATTATTCACAACAGTCAAAAGGTAAAAATAACCCAAGTGTCCAAACAAAATGTGATAAACACATACAATGGGATATTAGTCAACCTTAAAGAGGAATGAAACTCTGATATATGCTAAACATGGATGAAACTAGAAAACATGCTAAGTGAAATAAGCCAGACACAAAATGCCAAATACTATATGATTCCACTCATCTTAGGTACCTAGAATAGGCAAATTCATAAGACAGAAGGTAGGGGAGAAGGGAGAACGGGGAATTATTGTGTAATGGGTATAGAGCTTCTGTTTAGGATGATGAAAAAGTTACAGAAATGAAGAGTCACAATGGTTTCACAATATTGTAAATGTACTTAATGTCACTGAATTCTAAACCTTATAATGGTTAAAATGGCAATTTTTATGTTGCGTATCTTTTGCCACAATAAAAAAAAAAGGGCAGAGATCATCAAACTATAAAAAAGCAAGACCCAAGTGTATGTTGTCTACAAAAGCAAACACTTTAAATATAAAGACACAAACAGGCTAAAAGTAAAAGGATGGGAATAGACCATGCTAGCACTAGTCAAAAGATCTGGCTACATTAATATTGGACAAAGTAGACTTCAGAGCAAAGAATATCACCAGGGATAAAGAGGACCACTTTATAATGATAAAGGAGTCCATTCATCAAGAAGACATAACAATCCTAAGCATTTATGTACCTAATAAAAGAGCTTCAAAATGCAAGGAGCAAAAACCAATGGAACTAAAAGAAGAAACAGACAAATCCAAAAAATTATAATGGGAGATTTCCACACCCCTACCAATAATTGACAGAACAAGGAGACAGAAAATCAGTAAATGTTGTTCAAGTCTTTCATATCCTATCAACAAACGTGATAACATTTATAGAACACTCCACCCAATAACAGCAGCACATATATCCTTTTAAAGTCAACATGAAACATTTACCAAGACCATATCCTGGGACATACAACAAATCAGATAAGCTTTTAAAAGATTCAAATTATGCAAAGCATGTTCTCTGACAGGGGAACTAAATTAGAAATCAATAACAGAAAAAAAGTCTGGAAAATCCCCCAAATATTTGAAAATTAAATAATACTCTTCTAATAACACGTCATAAAATTTTTCTTGTTTGATTAGAAATTTGTCAACTATCCTTTTTTTCTATAACTGTTCAGCGTAAGGAGCCAGCACAGTTTACTTAAATCATCCCTCATTTATGGACATTTAAGTTATTTCTGACTTTTTTTTTTTTTTTTGCTATTATAAACAGTATTGTCTTGAACATCCTTGTAGGTAAATTTTCTTCCACATCTGTGGTTATTTAATCATAACACTAGGCATGAAATTGCCTGACTCAAAGGGTAGGTTGGATTGTAACACTTTTAGTGTATATTGCAAATCGTTTTCCAGAAAAGTTATTTCCATTCACAAGAGTGCTTGTTTACCTCCAGCCTTGCCAGCATTAGGGTTTATCATTTTTGTTGTTTTGCTGATTTAATAGATGAAATACACTATCTCGTTATTTTACCTTCATATATATTATTCTATCATACAGAGGTGGGACTTTTTCGTATTCTTATAGAGCATCTGTGTTTCTTAATTTCACCATTCAACTAATGTTCATTTTAAGAACCCACCCAAACCAGACATTGTCTAGGTTTTATTGTCAGTAACCTAATGATGGTCCCTTGTTTGTTTTCCCGTCAGAGTCCAATCCTTCATCCATCTTAAATATTTTTTTCTAAAAATTACTTTTTAAAAATTAGTGCAAAAAGTTAGAATAAAGTTAATGTATGCCATGGCAAGAATAATTAAGCATTAAAAAAGGAAACACCTGAAAACTAATTCCTTCTCTCTTCCCTGACTCCTCAGGTCCCCAGATCTCTCCCACCTCAAGCAACCATTATCACCTGAATTGAGCTTCCTTCCAGAATATTCTATACTTACACATCCATCTTCTATTACATAAATGACAGGACACTGTACATATCATTCTGCGCTTGGTTTTTTCCACATAATAGGTAGCTTATTTCATATCAGTACTTAAGGTTAAAAACAACTAACAAAAATGTTTATTTTGTGCCAGACATTGTTCTAAGCACCTTTAGGTCTAATGCTATCTCATTAATTGGTAGAACAAGCTTATAGGGTAGGCATTGTGTTGTCATCCTTATCTCAAAGTGAGGAAACTGAGGCACAGTGATGTTAAGTAACCTACTAAGGCCGCAAAGTTAGTGAATGGATCAGAATTTAAACACAGGCAGTCTGACCCAGAGCCTTACCCACTATAGTATATTGTCACTCTCATCTCATTTTAAAAAACAGTTGTATAATCTGATTTCTGTCTCTATGGATTTGCCCATTCTGGACATTTCATATAAATGGAATCATATGCTATGTGGACTTTTGTGACTGGCTTCTCTCACTAAGCATCATGTTTTCAAGGTTCATCCATGTTGTAGCGTGTGTCAGTGCTTCACTCCTTTTCATGGCTGAGTAATATTCTGCTATATGGATGGACCACGTTTTGTTTATCCAGTCATCTGTTGATGGACATTTGAGTTGTTTCTAATTGGGGGAGAAGGAAATGGGGGATGACTGCTTAATAGGTACGGGGATTCTTTTTGGGGTGATAAATGTGTCTGGGAACTGGATAGTGGTGATGTTTGTACAACACTGTGAATGTGCTAAATACCACCGAATCGTACTTTAAATGGTTAATGTGGTGAACTTTATGTTATGTGAGTTTTACCTCAGTAAAAAAAAGGCTTCATGGTATTTCATTGCATGGCTTCATTGTTCATTTAACGTGTTCTAAAATCTTGGACACATGGGTCCTTCTAGCCTTTCATTACTAATGAAAATATTGCATTAAATACATGTGTCCACACATCTTTGTGCCGATGTGTATCTGTAGGCCAATAGCCTTTTAAATGCCTATAGGATTCGATTTCCCTACACCTAGGCTTGGAGGCTCCAGCCCACGTTTATTTCCATCTAGGTGGTGGGTCACATGGTGGCAGCCTCAGACCATTCCTGGGAGTGTGTCCCATGAGGACAACAGCCACCTCCCAGAACCTTATCCTCTGCAAACCTTCTCCTCCAGGTTATTGACATTCAAGGCAATTGCCCAGCTCTTCATCTTGGGGAGCTCCCGGGTGTTGGGCATTTTCCAGATTGGACCCTTGGCTGGTATCATGGCCTACCTGTTCACCATCATCAACAGCCTGCAGGGGGCCTTCATCTTCCTCATTCACTGTCTGCTCAACTGCCGGGTATGTAGCTGCTGCCCTCGCTGTCCCTGATGCCCCTCCTTCCAGGGGACATGCCTGTGCCAGCATACTTCCCTGCATCTGGGAGTGATTCATCTCCCCGTGATGTGTCTCCATCTCCAGGTACGGGAAGATTACAGAAGATGGATTACCAGGAAGACCACACCCGGATCCCAGTCCCAGACATCAGGGGTCATACTGACATCCTTTGCCTTCACTTCCAAAACGGTGAGAGACTGTGTGTTTTATGAAGGTTCTGGTCAAACAGAATACTTGCTTCTTAGCAATCCCAACCCCACCATGTGTTGAGTGTCTACTGTGAGTTAAGTGTGTCCATGTACATTAGCTCATTTGATGGAGGGTGGGGTTTAAGAGTGGAGGTTCAGGAGCCAGGCTGCCTAGGGTTAAATCCCAGCTCTGCCTCTTAGGAGCTGTGTGATCTAAAAAAGATAAACTCATGGGGGCTGGCCCCATGGCCTAGTGGTTAAGTTTGGTGTGCTCCGCTTTGGTGGCCCAGGGTCGGCTCCCAGGTGCAGACCCACACCACTCGTCAGTGACCATGCTGTTGCAGTGCCCCACATACAAAATAGAGGAAGACTGGCAACAGATGTTAGCTCAGGGTGAATTTTCCTCAAGCAAGAAAAAAAGATAAAATCGTGACTCATACAGATATAAAATGAGCATACATTAAGGATTTTATTCCACTCATCAATCAGTGAAAGAACCAGGCAGATGTTATAACTGGCTCAAAAGAGAACACAAAGAACAGACATATATGTATATAATATATAATATATACAATGTATATAATGTATACATAATACATCATACACATAATGTATACAACGTATACATAATACATAAAACACATATAATGTATACAACGTATACATAATACATAATATACATATAATATGCATACAGTGTATACATGATATATATTATATATTGCATAATATATATGCAATTTATCCAATGTATATCATGTATACATAATACATAATACACATATAATATATACAATGTATACATAATACATAATATATATTACATAATACATGTATATGTTTGTTCTTTGCTGTTCTCTTTTGACCCAGTTATAACATCTGCCTGGCTCCCTCATTGATAATTATATATACATAATATATATAATATAATGTTTAATTAATGTATTATATAATTATACGTATAATTATATTATAAAATACATATAAAATTTCATATACCTATATGTTATAAATGTATTACATATATATGCATTATAATACCTATGAATTATAATACATATATATAATTTCAGGAATATTGAAATGAATGTGCAAATGGACGCAAAACTGTTTTTTCCATGGAATTATTTTGCATCTCTATCAGTTATTTAAAATTTACAGAATTGTAAAATATCTCCCACATAGATCAGAATTGGACAACCTGGAGATGTGTGCTCTGACAATACATCATTTTCCATGGAAGTACTCATTTTTCTCTACACCATAGATCTCATCCAGTCTCACAGCCATAAACACCATTTATTAGCAATGACCCCAAAATATTAAACAATGTGCAGTCCAGCTCCTTCTCCTGAATTCTACACTCATATAACCAACCACCTACCAAGTGCCCCCACTGAGATGTCTAACAGATGTCACAAATGTAACATGTTCCAATCTGAGCTTCTGATCCCCCACCTCTCATATCCATGGAGGGTTCCCTATCCTTCTATTGCTCAGCACAAGGCCATGGAGTTATCCTTGACTCTGCCTTTCTTCTTACCCTCCATCTCTGATCCATCAGCAAATCCTGTTGACCCTTCCTCAGAATGTATCCAGAATCTGATCGCCTGTCTGTTCCTTTGTTGCTTCTATTCTGTTCCAAGTCCTATTGTCTGTAGCCAGGATTATGGAAATAGCCTCATAAAGGGTCTTTCTGCTTCCCTTCTTGCCTTTTCCCTGCCCCACCTTTGGTCTGTTCTCCTTGCAGCAGCCAGAGGGCGCCTGTGAACTCCTGAGTCAGGTCACATCCCTTCTCTGCCTACAACCCTCTATGGCTCCCACCTTACTCAGTAAAAGCCAAAGTCCTCCTGATGGCCCACAAGGCCCTGTACGATCTGACCCTCTTTTCCTCCTTGACCTCATCTTCTGTTAATCTCACTTCCCTCTGCTCCACCCATGCTGGCCTGCTCAGGATTCTTCAGACACGCCAAGCTCACTTGCTCTTTAGGAATCTTGACCTGGATGCTCACTCTGCCTTGAATGTTCTTGTCCTGATACCCACATGGCCAACTCCCTCACCTCCTTCAAATCTTTGTTCCAATCATTTGTTATCAATAGTATTTCCTCTGGCAACTCTATTTCGTACTGCCTCCTTTTCTCCTACCCTGACATTCATGCTTCTCCTGCCCCTAATCCTGATTTTCTTTTCATAGCGCTTGCCACTTCCTAACATGCTATAACTTCCTTATTTATTTATGGTCTTCCATCTCACACTAGAATGTCTTATTTTTTCACTGACATATTCCAAGCTCAAGTAACTAAGATCCAGTGGCTTAATTAAATAGGGAATTATTTTTTTTGCAAGAATAGAAGCCCAGAGTTAGGTGTTGCTGGTATTGGTTCTATTGCTCAGTGGTATGATAAAGGATTTAGGATCTTCCCGGTTTTCCAATCCACTAGCAGCATGTTGGCTTTTCATCAAAATGTTTTTTATGGTTGCAAGGTGGGTGCCATAGCTCCAGACATCACGACCATGTTCAAGGCAGAAAGAAGAGGGATGGGGCAGAAGCAGCAGCCTCTCCTTTCATGCCTCTCCCTTTAACAGGAGACAGAAGCTTTTCCCAGAAACCCCTCAGCAGATTTCCCTTTCATCTAATTGGTCAGAACTGCATCACATGACCACTCCTAGTTACAAAAGAATTTGACAAAACAAGTATTTGGCTTTCTAGCTTCTAGAACGAGAGCTATCAGTGGTGAAGAGGTTAAGAATGGCTTTTGAGTTTGCCTGCAGTGCCTGCCATGCTAGAGATAATCACTGTTAACATTTTAAGGTTTATCCTTCTAGTCTGTGTTGCTATATTTCTCTCTCTCTGTATTTATAAGACCCATGCCCCTATAGATATGACCCCTGGGATCATGTTTGTACTAATCTTGGTACTGATTCCAGTTCTGATTTCTCCCTCACAGGGTTAAAGCTCTTTCTTGCTTTCAAATACGCTATGAAGCAACATTTGAGGACAGCAGGTGCCGGCAGGAGCTGACGCTGAAATCTTCTCTTCATGGCTTAATGTGGAATTGCAGATCTCACCAGCCCCAGGACTCTCTGGGTGATTCAGAGCACTGATGGGTGGGGCGCTCTTCCCACGTTCCATGCGCTGGTGAGAAACAAGACTTTCTGTTCCAGATTACCATTTTATCTTCTATGTTCTGCAACCCTTTGAATTTCCAGAGTTTTGAGGAAATAATAGATCCTAGTGCAATGGCATGACCAAGAACATCTGGCTACCGTTTTGTTTTCTCCTAAGTTCTTTGGCGTGTGGCTGCAAGCCTGCCTCTCCAGCGCCTGTCACAGAGTATGGAAACGGCTTCAGGAAATGGCTTGTCTTCTGACCGACTGGCTTACCCTTTAACAAAGACTCCTCCTGCCTGTAAAGAAATGGCCAGTAAGACTGTAACGAGAGCCCCAGGGGATAAACAAAGCTCACTGACATGGACGCTACTTTGGCACAAACACTTAAAAGAGTTATGTTGGTAAGCAGGAGCGGTCGATGGAGCAGAATTCCAGCGTTTCACAGAGAGTTGAAGGACTTGATGACAAAGCCTTGGGAAATATTTTGGTTTCCTGGAACCTTTCAGGGAACCAACATCTCCCTTCCTTCCTGGAACTGTTTTGTGACTTGGCTAGGATTCACACTGCTTGCAAAGTCATCACCATCCTGCCTTGCTCTTCGTCCCCCATAAAGTCTTGAGTGCCAAGGAGAGAAGAAGGAAAATTTAAAATGTACATATCCTCCCTTCCATGGCCACTCTCCAGCCTGCCTCCTCAAAGTGTGGTCCGTGGACCAGAAGCATCAGCATCCCTTTGTTGGATAAACAGGATCTCAGGCCCCAGCCCAGATCTGCTGAACCAGAACCTGTGGTTTAATGAGATCCCCGGGGGGTTTTTGTTGTGCGTGAGTGAATGCTCTAGAATATTCTTCTGTTTTCCATGCTGATAGCAGAGCTTGTTTTTAAAACTAGAAAGGAAAACATATTCTTGGCTTTAGGACTTTGCATCTGCCATTCTCTCTTCCTAGGACACCTTTCCTCAAGATTGGACTAATTTCTACCCTCTCTTTGAGTCTCAGCTTAGTCGTCACTTCCACCAGGAAGCACTCTTTAGATCTCTTCAAGTAGGATTAGATGTCACCTCTGCGTGTCCTCTAAGGCTTCATGCTTTCTAGCTCTGTATTATAATTTCTTTTCTTCTTGAGTGTCTCCAATTAGATTCTGAGCTCCATAAGTGCAGGGAAGTATAGTCAGTGGATTCTTCATAAATATTTTGAATGAAAGCGTGAATGAATGGTTACTCTCCATTTTGAAGATGAGGAAACTGAGGCTCAGAGAGGTTAAGTAACTTTCCCATCATTACACAGCTGTAGCGGGCTGAGCTGGGCTTTGAACTCTTGATCAGAGAGCTCCTCTTCCAGGCCACTAGTCCTTCTCCTTCTCTTTCTTTGACCCTAGGAATTCTTAGTTTGGGGATACAGAGAAAAGACTATTTACTTTGAGTCAACTTATCATTTAGGATTCAGTTCGCTCGGTAATGATCCTGTGTTGAACAATTTGATCACAACATTAAACTTGATTGATGGAGGCTCAGTCTTTGTTATTTGTGGCAGCCACAATTTGGGAGGGGGGCTGACACATGTTTACAAACAAGAGTTCATTTATGATAGGTTGGTCTTCAATGCCTGGCTTGTCCAGAGGGTTCAATATAGAGGTGACAATTCTAAGGGATATTGAAGGCATGATTTTTACCCATTGCCAATTGTGGTAGGTTAATTGCATCAATGCCTTCAAGAATGGTTTCCATGCCTCCACACCCCTTCCCTGTAACTTTGTAACCCTTCCTTCTCTGACTCTGGCTTGGCCTTGAGAGTTTATTTGGCCAACGGAATGTTAGCAAGCATGACTCAGAGGTTTCAAAATTGGGTGTGCATCCCTTCTTGCCCTTTGCATGATTTGTCTTGCTCGCTCTTGCACCCCTGCCTCCGCCATAAGAACGTGCCCAGTCTAACCTGCTGGAGGGATGTGAGAAACATATGGAGGAGAGTTAAGTCATCCCGTTACACCAGCTGAGGCTGTCCTTAATCAGCCACCTAACCAACTTGTAGCTGACTGCAGTCGCATCAGTGAGCCAAGTCAAGATCAGCAGACCTGCCCACCCAACCCATCAACTCAGGAGCAACAATCAGGTATCATTATTTTAGGGCACTGAGTTTCAGGAGTGGTTTGTTATGAAGTGTTATTTGTGGCAATTGCTAACTGATACAGCAGCCAATGGATTGTCAACATTTTGCATTTGATTGCAACAATTTGGAATATACAAAGAGGAGGATTTGCATCTATATTTCCTCTTAGCTATCAAGGTCTATAAATCTATAATGCTTGAATAAAGTTCTTTCTGACAGAAGACTTGCACAAGGCATTGTCTATCTCTATTACAGTGTTACATGTTGGTTTAAAATGCAATCGTGTTAAGGAACTCTATGTTTCTAAGGTAAGTGAAAGCTGTAACCTCCACAATAAGGATCTTTCTTACTATAAACATCAAGCTATGCTTGGTACGTTCCTTTACCCCCATGGCCTCATATGCCTCCCCTAGAGACAGAAAAGACACTTAGAATAAAAACTGCATGGTTCTCAAATCCCATAAATATAAAGTGAAATAACTCTGTCCTCTTATAATCCAAATAATTTATGGTGTCCAAAAAAAGACAGAATCCATTCATTCAAGAAATATTTATTGACCACCTAAAATGTACTTTTCCTTCCTAAACCATTAAACATCATTGAAAAAAATTAAAAAATTGAAAAGCAAGGATATTAGAACATAAAATATTATTTTAAATTTAAATATTTTATTTTCCCCAAACCAGAATTTATTAAAATTTGACTTTCTTGATTTTAATGGAAGAAAATTCATCAATAATTTTTCTAAATCAATTTCTAGAAAAAAATTAACCATTAAAAGTACATTGAAAAAGTATATGTAGGGGCTCACATTTTTCCTTTTGTATCAGGTTCCATTATGACCCCAGCATAGCACTGTCAGATCTTGGATTTGGATATTTTGCTTATCATGGATTTTTCTTGCATTGATTTTGATATTTTTAAAAATTGCATTTACATGGTATTTATCTTGATTACTTAGTTTTTTTGATGCACACTTAAATTTTGTGCCTGAGACGAGTGCTTCCCTCCCCTCCCCCCAGTGCTGGCCCTGATCGTGATCTTTTGTTTTACTGAGGAAGATTCTCCCTGAGCTAGCAACTGCTGCCAATCTTCCTTGTTTTGTATGTGAGCTGCCACCACAGCATGACCACTGACAGACGAGTGGTGTAGGTCTGTACCCAGGAACCGAACCAAGGCCACCGAAACAGAGCATGCGGAACTTAACCACTAGGCCACTGGGGCAGGCCCTGGTCATGATTTTTGGGGGGCAGATTCATACTGGTTTTTCAGGAAGTGGGACAACATCCTTGGCACCCCTTGCTTAAAAACACTTGAGTATTAATAATGCTGTATTAGTCACACCTGTCTACATGGAAAGAGAAAACCATAACATAGTGCCAGATGTCTCATGGCTACACAGAAAGTTATCCTCAGGGTGACATAGAACAAGTATGCCCATGTTATTTTAAAACCTTTATTTTTCCCACTTGTCGTATTGTGAACATCTTTTCAACTCATTGAACCTCTTAGAACTTCATTTTTTTTCTCGAGAGCTGCACGGTATACATGCATCATAATGTATTTAGCCTGTGTTTGCATCATTTCCAACTTTTTAGTACTATAAACTATACTGTAATAAACATCTTTGAGCTAAATTTTGAGCACTCTTCTAGTTAAATGCTTTTAAAATTAGTGGTAGGTTATCAGTGAGAGGAAGCTTATATGTCTTCCTTAATGTCTGGTTGAAGAAAAACATTAGTAACTGCACAAATCTATCAAACTTTCACAAACTGTCCAAAAGTAAATCATTAGAAATATAGTAATTTGAAGTTTACTTAAGCTCTACTCATAGAAAATCTTTCCATCCTCAGTTCTAAGTCATCTGGTTGCCTCCCTGCCTTAACATTTCTGTTCTGTTGTGCCTAAAGTTATCAATCTTTTATTTGTGATACTCAGCATGTTGGATTATAATCAGATGCTCATGTGTTTTTGTGCCCCTCTATCCTATGAGTTCCTTGTCATTTATCTCTGCACGCTTATGACCCAACAGAAGATTAGGTTCACGGATTGGATCAATAATGTTTGTTTAATGAATGCATCAAGGAAAGAGTGTGTCAATCTACCACACAGCAACAGGACACTGTTCTCTATTCTGCCTCCTGAAGGACACCCGATTTTACAGATAATGTCATGCTCTTGCAGAGTCACCCAAAGACCCTTTTTTTTTAATATGCCTTAATTTTATCTATTTATTTATTTTTCCCCCACAGCCCCAGTAGATAGTTGTATGTCATAGCTGCACATCCTTCTAGTTGCTGTATGTGGGGCGTGGCCTCAGCATGGCCGGAGAAGCGGTGCACGCCCGGGGTCCGAACCCGGGCCGCCAGCAGCGGAGCACGAGCACTTAACCACTAAGCCACAGGGCAGGCCCAAGACCCTTTTGTTTAAGTTTCCAATAACAATATGTCTGTGCTAATTCCATTATGAACACTGCTATTTCTAAAACGACAATAAGCAACTTAGGTCAGCTTCCCTAAAAGCAGAGCCTGAGACAGGGATTTTGGTGCCCATGATCTTTGAGGGAGTGCTCTGAGAAGAGAGAAAGTACGGGAAGAAGAAGGAGTGGAGCAAGGCTGTGGTCTCAGCTGGAACCTACTTGCAGCCTGACCTCACTGTGAGCTCTGGAGCATGAATTGTACCTCAGCGTTGGTCCCATTTTGAGGCACAGGGACCAGCCTGTTTTGTCCCTGTGTCAGTTAATTATTGGCTGCGTGCTGCCCCCATGGTGGTGGGAAGATGTATAACAGCTCCCCTTTGGCTGAGGCCAATTTTCTGGAGAAGGGGACAGCTGGCCCAAAAAGGGGACTAGGGAGAGCCACCAACAATATTGACTATTTCGCCCCATCCTCGTGACCACCAAATATGAAAAAGTCAGTTGTATCAATAATTCAGATACTTGCTTGAAGCTCATTGTAATGAGATTTCGAACTGCATTAAAACAACTTGTTTCAAGTGATGCTGCAAACTTCTTAGGCCTTCCAGTAAAACCTTCCTCTTACTAAAGATCTTAAAGATTATTTACTGTTACCATTTGGCTTTATTGAGTCTAGAATGCAATGGTTTTTATATTTCCAAATATACCTCTAATAAAGTACTTCCATCTTTAAAAAATATGAAAAGTGTCAGAAAGAGACATTTCTAATTCTTATCTTGGGAGGGGGCATACTTTCTATTTGAAATCCTATAATGTACAACACCCAATAGTACTTGCCATTACTCCCTGAACATTATATCGCTTTATTATCGATATTTAATCTTTGTCATGTCCCACTTCTGTGACCCTACTTCATGGGTAATTCCCAGCTTTAATAAAAGTATCCACTGTATGTGCAATTTGAAACTCTCAAGCTGCGTCTGCCAGTGCTACAGATATCAGCTGGCTCAATTTGCTTGTCTAGCTTTTGACCATGGGATCTCAGATTGCCTTCCTTCCTCTTCCCTATTTCTCATAAAAATCCCTCTTTGGGAGTTTGTGGGTTTTGCTGAAGTAGCATCTGGTCTCTGCTCCCCATCTTCCTCTACTCTGACCTCCTTGTCAAAGTCCCTCATATGCCTTCCCCAAGTTTCTGCTCAGCTCAGCACAGCGATATTTGCTTGTGGCCAGGTCAAGCCCACAGAGTGCCGAGAGTCATCCTGACCTGTGCTGGAAGAAGCAGGTTCTCTCCCCAGCTTGGGGCTGCCATTGTCTCCCGAGCTTGAAAGAAGCTGCCCTTGGGCATGGAATCACTTTTGACTCATAAACACCATGGCACCATCTCTCATTCTATCCCTTCACTTGAGGGGCCACCAAATAACCACTTAGGTCTGCTGGACACATGGACATTCTCCACCCTTCTGTCTTCTCTCTCTTTTCCTTCCAGTGGAATCTTCTCAAAACCTCCATGCATATTGACTCATGCAGGTAGGTGTTTTGGAGGCGTTATAAGGGTGTATCTCAATCACTTCCAGAAGCATCTAAATTCTACCTCTGGTCCAGCCCAAACACCCTGTGACAGACAGCTGAGAAAACCCAGGAGGCTTGGAGATGTTAAGGAATTGTCACGATGTCATTTATTCATCCTCTGAATATTTATGAAGTATCTATTGTCTAGAAACTGGGGCTGTGATACTAAACAAGACATACATTGTCTTTCTTTTCATGGAACTTACATTCTAATGGTGGGGGGAGACCCAATAAACAAGTAAATAGATATTAAAGTGAGCTGGATGTCTTCCATTGACCCCTCCAAATCCATCCAGTTGTCTGCCTGGAATGCTGACATCTTTGGAGTATGACAATGGACTTTCTTGACCTCTGCCTTTCAGTTGGTTTTGGCCAGTGGGAAACACCAATAGGATATCAGAAAAATGGAGGAGAGGTCAGAGTATTTATTCTCTTAGCTCCTTCCCTGTGAGTCACCATGAGCTGTCTGTCCCTTGAATGAAGACCACAGCTCCAAGATGTGGTTCACCAAATCTTATCAATTACAATTTCTTATCCTTGTCCATTCTGATATTTTCTCAATAGCATTACATGCAGTTCCTAAACATCTTCAGCCTATCCTGTGATTTTATTTCCACATAGAATAAAAAGAAAACTTAGAAAGCTTCAGTTAGGACATTTGCAGAATTAACATCCACACTTTTTGTATGAATTACATCATGTCGTGCCCTCCCCACCAGCATTTTGCATGATCACCACAGAGATAAAAAAAAAAAAAGCCAATGTTGTCTGGATTCTATGAAAAATAATGTTCATCAAAATCCCTGGGTAACGGATATGATTTTGCCAAAACCCAAACTGATCAACTAGGTTCCCTGTTTAAACCCGTATGGGACCAGTAATTTATTTGTTATTTTTTAATAAAAGTCACATAACATAAAATTCACCATTTTAGCCATTTTAAATTAATATCCAGTGGCTTTTAGAACACACAAAATGTTGTGCAACCATCACCCTGTGGGGCCATGTTTTAAAGAATCTCAGGTACCAAGCACACTTGGCATGAGAGGTTTCTTTGAAACAAAAGTGACAGTATATTCTAAGGGCAAGATTCAGTTGATTTCCAGTGAGCCGGGTGAGAAAGAACGTTTGTATGAGCCACTAACCAGGACCACGTTGGCATCAAGTCTAGGCTGCCGTTCTGATGGGGCAGAAATACTGGGCTCTACTTGATACTTGTGTCCTGTTCTTTGCAGGGCAGAACACCTTCACCTTATTTCCAGCCAATCCTCCTAACCAAATATCACCGCTTCAAGGCGTGGGAAGTTTGCTGAGAAACAATTGTGTTCAAACGATAGGCAAAGGAGGAAGTGGCTTTTGTGTTTTGTGCTTCAAACTCATATATTGGCAAAGGGTGACGTTTCCTTCTTTTCTTGAAATGTGGCTTCCTCTTCTGTGACAGTGAATAAGAAAGATTTGGCTTCTGGTTAGAATGAGTAGAGCCCCTATAGTGCCAGGGTGTACGTTAGCTGGCAACTTGTCGAGAAGCGCCTGCCCAGCCAAACGGATTAAATGAAGAGGGTTTAATGAAGATACAATTTATATAAGTGTGCGCAGGTAGAATAGGTTCTGAATCAATTGCCACAGCATGAGGTGGGGGGCTTTCCCCACACATTCAAGCAATTCTCTGACACCATCTGTGTGTTCTACAATGCATCTCAATTGTGACACTATCTACCCAGAGATAGCGTCAGATCCCATAGGTTAATGGCTCAGTCCCACAAGACTGCCTCCCCTCCTACTTCAGAAGCCAGTCGAAAGCCCAGATTGTCACTTGTGCTTCTGACTGACCGGCTATAGATTGGAGGTTCCCATGACCGCCTCCTCAAGTCCCATTAATTTGCTGGGGTGGCTCATGGAACTCAGAGAAACATTTTACTTACTAGATTACTGGTTTATTATGAAAGGATGTAACTCAGGAATAGCCAGATGGAAGAGATGCATAGGGCAAGGTACGGAGACGAGGCTTGGAGCTTCCATGCCCTCTCCAGGTGTGCCACTCTTCCCAAATTTCCATGTCTTCACCAACCTGGAAGCTCTCCGAACCCACCTTTTTGTATTTTTCTAGAGGCTTCATTGCATAAGCATTGATTGATTGGATTGATTAAATTATTTGCCATTGGTGATTGAACTCAATCTCCATCCCCTCTCCCCTCCCTGGATATCAGGGGGTGGGACTGAAAATTCCAAATCTCTAATCTCTTGGCTGGCTCCACTGGCAACCAGCCCCCTTAGGTGCTCTCCAAAAGTCACCTCATTAGCATAAACCCACTTATGCTGGAATGGGGCTTGTTATGAATAACAGGTCACCCGTTTCACCTTTATGGCTCAGGAACTGAGGAGGAGAGACCAAATACAACAAAAGATGCTCCCATGGCTCCTATTGCTCAGGAAATTCCAAGGGTCTTAGGATCTTTGTGCCAGAAACAGGATGAAGACCAAATATATATTTTTTATTATAAATCACAACATCACAGCAGGGCTAAGAGAAACCAACAGAGGATGGTGGGACACCCTGGGAGTAGCAATATGAGGGATCGCTTATCATTTCTTGGATTAAAGGAGATACCCTTTGATCCAAGGGGATGGAGCAGTTACAGGAACCTGGAAAGGGGCTTAGCCTGTGACAGAAGAATTGAACCACTGCCCAAATGTGCAGTCTCTGCAGGGAAGGGGGAGTTTCTTCATCTCTCTCTTCTCTAGCCCTCTTCTCTCCTTCCACGGCTACCATTTTCAAACTCATTTGGAAGAAAGAGCACAAGAGTGGGCTGATAATACAATCCATACAGGACAACCTACCAGTGCACAGAGCAGAGTAGAGAGGGATGGAGAGCAGATTCTTTCCCAGTTGCCCAAAGTGAATTGTTATAAACTTGTTAAAATTTGAGAGGCAGCCACACCCCATTGAATTTTTTTCCTCCTCCTTCCTCCCACTGAGATAAAATGAGTACATGAGGAAGGGCTGTCTGCTTTGGCTGAAGCAGAGGCAACTCCTTCTGGTTATACCAGGAACACGACTGTCTCTTCCAGGCCGAATTTTTCCCACCACGAGTCCATTGTTTAAGGAAACCAACATTCCCTCTCTTTCATGGGTCTGGTTTCCCCAAGAACACAGTGAACCATCCCCTCTCCCTGTGCTGCATCACCATAAACCCACAGCCAGAAGATAAGCACCAGGTTAAAACACCACCAGATCCTGAATTCAGTCACTGCTGAGACCCTCCCATCAATGTTGTCATTCAATGGTGACTCCTGAGGACACCTTTCCCCTGAGACCCACTCCCAGCCTGTCCTCAGCTTCTTACAGTAACACTGAGATTTCCTCAGAGTCCTCCCAACTTGGGCAAGAAACATTCTGAAATGTTCTCTGTATTAATGTTCAGGGACTGGGGACATTGGTAGATGTAATTTGAGTGTGTATGTGCAGTAGTTTCTACGCAGGTATTCTACTTTTCAGACACAGATAAAATAGTGTGGCTACTCAATGCACCAAGAAAATGGATAACTGATCACATTTTTTCATGATGTGAAGTCTTTAGAGAGTAAATGTCATGCTTAGGAGCACAGACTATGGAGCTAACTCCTCACGTCCAAATTCCAGCTCAATCCCTTACTAGATATTTGTATTGACAGAGTTATTTGCCTTATTGGTGCCTCAGTTTCTTCATCTCTCAGTTGGCAATAATGATCAGCATACCTACTTTGTAGGTTTATGGAGAGTATTAAAGGAGTTAATGTTTGAAAAATGCTTGGAACACCTAGTGTATTCCCAGTGCTGTACCTATATATTAGAAATAAAATTTAGAAATTCTTCTGACACTGCCTGTGAGCCCCAGAGGGTGAGACTGTTGCCTGGATGTATGTAGAAAGCACTCCATGACATACGATAAATAAATGAGTGAACAACATTGGCAAATGCATTACCAATGTCACCTATGTCACCCTACAGGCATTCCCAAGCCGAACCACACGCAGACATTCCTGCTCTGTCCTGCATCACATTCCCTGGAGGAATCACTGGGGCTTCTTGGACCCTGGTAACCGTGCCCACTAAAGGTTCTTTTCTGTAAGCAAAGTCCAGTCTTTGTCCAATTGCTGCAGCTCACAGGGTCTGCACTCTGATCCTTGTCTTAACTCGAGGGAGAAGTGCCATCCCCAGAGCTGGGCACACGCAGAGCCTGAGCCTTGGAGAAAATGTTTCCCTGACCCTGGGGTAGGTAGAAGAGCGCAGGGACAGAGTGGGATTTGGGGAAAATCCTCCAGGTGTTGTCAGCAGGGATGGAGGCAGGGGATGTGTCAGCAAGGACTGGTCTGGTTGGTGGGCCTCGGTGGTTAAATAGTAGGGCAGGCTGGGAAGTTTCGTAGGTTCTAGCATAATACAATCAATATGACGGTCATGAAATCAGAATCAGCCTAATTTAGGGGAAATTAACCCAATGTCAGCTGTTCCCTGACTCTCTAATCCAGTAGTGACTTATAATGAGGGTATTTGTGTTCTATCATCTCCTTTTCATTGATTGGCTAGAGTAATTATTCTTTACATAGCCTGTCTATTTTTACATAGTAAAGAAAAAGTGAGTTTTAAAACAACCCTCCTTGGAAAAGTCTCCCTAACATATTGAATTAATAACAGAAGCCACGACAGGAAATTCACCACATATCTTGAGCTTTAGTCTCTGGTTTTAGATCTTCCTAACTGGTAAGTTACCTTGACTTCTGCCTTCTTTCTTGAGATTAGTCCACTAAGGACTAAGTAGGAGTGCAACCTCATGCCATGTGAGAAGTGGTGGGACTCTAGGAAGAGGTTTGTTTCATTCTATCAGTGTGTCTGTGTGTGTGTGTGTGTGTGTGTGTGTGTGTGTGTGTATGACAGTTTTTGCTGCATCTTGCAGTGTGGGCCAGTGTAGACTCCATTTCTAGGGAAAAAATTTCCCGAACCACTTTCTCTGGACTTTATTTTCACTGATGGCTTCATCGGCACTGTCCAATAGCAACATTAAGCACACTCTATTATAGAATTTAAATATTTTTTTAGTAGCCACATTTTAAAAAAGGAAAGCGAACAGGTGAAACTAATTTTAATGGTATATTTTAACCCACTATAACCAAGATATCATCAATGTGGGTGCAGTCTATACAAAACTAATAATGAGAGAGTTTACATTTTTTTCCTGGGTTTCATAAATCCAGTGTGTACTTCCCACTTACAGCACAATCTCCATTTGTAAGTTGAGTTTTTTCAGACATACGTTCTCTGTACTGAGAGTTAATGTTCACAGTTGTCAAATAAGCGTCACTAGGAGTGGGGTGGATGATAATTTCACTACTGATTTAAGCTCTAATGGAGCTATGAACACCAACTGGTCAATGGGTTAATCAAATGAATAGTCATATAGTACAGAAGACTGGTATGATTTGGGATTTAGAAAAAGACTGTGGACCGTGTGTCCTGACAGGGGGCACCAGGGATTTTGTTGTTGAGAGTGACAAGGACAAGAAGAGAATAAAGTCATACTCATAAGTGTCTGACAACACAGGGGAGAAGAAATGACCTGCCGTAGTCCTGAGTTTTGACCTCGAGCTTTCTGTTCTGGACCCAAATCTCTTTGATGATGTCCCAGGACACAGGTCAGATTAATCCCCACAGGGAGAGAGGGAGTGTAGAAGCACAAGGCATCTGACATAATTGTCCTGGGAAGGCAGGTTTCCCTGACAGACTATAACTCTGATCCACTTTCACAATTTATTTTTATAGGGTAAGAGGAAAAGAAGTATGATGGTCAAATCATCACAGAGGAAGTGACATGATTGTGGAAACCAATCCAAACCAAAGCCTGGTTTGAGCATCTCCATCCATTTGAGGATGTCCAGTTACATATTCAAGAGGCCAGTTACTAGAATCACATCCTATCCTGCCAATGAGATCAGATGCCATCAATGGGAGGAAACCTTGGAGCAGCCCCAACAACTCTGCTGGCAGAAGAGACTGCAAGGTCTCCAGGCCTGCAGAGTACAGGAGAACTGTTAAGTCCTTTGGACATTGCCAAAGCCCTGCCGAAACTTGCACCTAGTTGCACAGGTGCATCCCTGCCAGGTGTGCTCACAGGTGGTCTGAACTCCAGTCCCATGCCCACCCCTGCCTAGTCTTCAGATTCGGCAGAGATGATCCCAGGAGCTGGTCTGTACATCCCACAGCTCCTTTGCAAACAACTTCTGGTGACTGAGGAGGATATCAGGAAACAGGAAGGGAAAGTGAAGATGGCAAGAGAGACACTGGCGGTAGCACTAATGCAGACAGACTCGCTAGCGAGGTAGGGAGAGTGAGGGGCCAAGAAGGACGTCCGGACAAACACGATGAAGAAAAGAGAAGACGGCGCAGATGACATGCAGCTCACACTACATTAATGCCTCTGCAGGGGTCCTGATGTCTTCTTGCTTTAAGCTCTTGAAACTTTAATATATACCAATAGTTTTCTTTTCTTTGATTCCTTTGCATGACAGAGAAGATACAGACAGTGATCCTTCGGAGGTGAGAGATTGGGTTTAAGTGAAGAGAGAAAGGAGATCTTTCCTTCTCACTTTGTTCTCTCATTTTCCTTTCCTGAGTGTCATGTACTTGTATTTTAAGATCAACAGAGAGTTATCACAGTCAGGGGATTCTTTAGAGTTTTGCCCTCACAGTCACAGAGAAAACATACCTAGTCCAAATGGATTGTCCTTTTTGCGTAATATTGCAACAGATTCCAACATAGTATTTCACTAAAGAGCTGTTATATCTGTCTTCTCAAAAAAGACACCTACTTCTGGGTCTCTATTTTTCTGGTATTTGTTGCATGTTGAATCACAGTTCCATATAATGAAATACTGGATTTTCCCTGTTTTTAGATTTATATGCATTGGAAATTTGATTCATGAAAATTGATGTCCCATTGCGGTATCATGCTGTCAGGAGAACGACTGTTTTCAGCATCACAAGTCTCACAATAAGCCAGTGTGTTGGGATTTGTCTATTTGCCTGATGGAGCATGTTGCACTCTTCAAATCCTCTTTATCATTACTTACTTTTACCCCACAGATTTATCAGTTTCTGAGAGCAATGTGTTAAACAATAATACAGTATCTTAGTATTTATATCTTCCCTAAAAATGAGTTATTTTTTAGCTAAATCTTCTCTCCTCTATTCTTCCATGGGTAATCATCTGGAATTTTGGTTCGAATGTGTTTTTAATGTCTTGTTTTAAAACTAATACTAAATTAGACAGACTGTTTTTTCCTTTCCTCGTGACTCCTGTTTTGTTTCCCTGGGTTCACATTTCTTCTTCCTGATGCACATTCTTTACCGGTTCTTTCACTGCAGGCCTGTGGGAGGTCAACTTTGAGTCTGCTTGTAGGTCAGATAATGTCTTTCTTTCTTTGACACATAGTTTGAATAGGTGTTTAATTTAGCTTTGGAGTAATTTTTTTCCTTCTTTGTCAAGTTATTTAATATTTCTGAGCCTCCATATCTTTAGCTTAAAATGGGAATAAAACCCTAAAAATGGTGACTGTAACTGAGATAATACACGCAGAGCTTGCCAGTCATGTTGCTTAGCAGAAATTAAATAGTCAATAACGGTAACTATTATTAATCATTAGAATGATATTATTATAATAATGTAATATATCATAATAATATATTTAATGTATAATTATTATTATACATTAATTTATAACTATAATGTACAGTGTATAACGTATAATGTATGCAATGTATAATAATAATATATTAATATTATTAATCATGATAATCTTCAGAGTGTGCATTCTCAGAGAATCACTGCTTAAGACTGAGAATGTGAAGCTCACACACAAAAAGTCTGAGAGAGTGGCATGACTGTGAATTTAATTCTCAGCCCTTGGGTATGTTCAGCTGTGGTCGTCTGCACAGTGTGCACAGATAATGTAATCTGTTCCCACAGACCCACGGCAGAACAGCGCAGCCTGCCTCATGCCTGGATGCTCTGGGCTGCTTGTTGTCGGGGCCAATGCTGTGAGGCTAGTTGGACTCTGTACAGAGAAAGATGAAAAAAGACTCTTTCTTTTCCCTCAGATTTCCTCCCACCCCCGAGTTTTATTCACTTTTACATCCAGAGCAGATACTCTCTTCCCAGAGCCTTGGTGTTACTCTGGGATTCAGGGTCTCCAGACACCTAGTCATTTCAGCTCCCAAGGCCCAAGGTGACTGCAGAGTCATGTCTCACCCATTCCTCTCATCTTGGCCTGTTTCCCGTCACGGAGGACCCATGAGTGGGGAGAGGAGCCATCGAGGGAGATTGATCTGGAAGTCCTGGTGAATCTGAGCTTCAGAGAATGAAGCAGAAAAGGGGAACGTGAGACTGCCAGTGCTTCAGTGGGGGAGGAATATGGAGGAACCGAGAGGGGTGTGACGGCTGCACAGAGTCAAGGGGAGGGATGTTCCAAAGTTTCCTAATAGGGAAAACTTGCACTGAAGTGGGGATTCGATTTTACATGATGGCAATGTCTGTGCTGGTTTCACCAATTCTGGTGTCCCTGAGGGATGAACTGGTGTGACACCACAGGACAGAAGTTACGGTCACTTTCAGGACTTAAGGAAGTTGAAACCTTTCAGCTTAGTCCCCTGTGAGCCAGTCAGGGCCCAAGTCTAGAAAGGCTCGGAGCCTGTGTCCGTCCAATGTGGTTTCGTTCTGTTCCAGTCAAGCTGCTCCGGACCCCATCTGGGAAATGGGACCTCAGATCTAGTCAGATCTAGTCATTGCAGCTTCCGTAGGTCGCCACGAGGCAGGTAATAGCCCAGGCGTCGTCACTGGACCTCATAGTTGCCCTCCTTCTTCTGCCGGCAGACAAGTGACTTGTGAGGTGACGAGGGCGCATCAGAATGGTCCAGTCAGCTGCCCAGTATGGGAGACTCCAGGGGAAGGAGATGCCAAAGCCACAGAGACCCGAAGCCTCCTGTGTCTCTCTCTTCCTTTTGTCCACTTAATTTTCACCCTCCGTCCTTCTTTTCCTTCCCTTTTCCCTCTTTCGGCTCTCTCTCCCTCTCTTTCCCCTACATGTTCTAGCTTAATTGAGGTATTAACGACATACAGTAAACTGCATATATTTAAAGTGAACAATTTGATACATTTTGATTATAACTTATTGAACCATCACCACAATCAAGAAAAGGAACGCCCATCCTCCCCAAATTTCCTCATGCTCATTTTAATTCCTCCTTCCCTGCCGTTTGCAAACACATTCTCATTCCCAGGCAACCAGTGATCCGGTATATGTCCCTATAGATTTTCCTGTATTTTCCAAGAATTTTTATAAATGGGATCATATACTATGTACTCATTTTTTACCGGCTTCATTCACTCAGCATAATTTTTCTGTGATTCATGCTTGTCATTGCATGTACTATGAATTCATTCCTATCCCCAACCCTTCCCTGGCAGCACTGTACACAAGCCCGAGCACTTTCCAGGTTGGCGTGAGATCCAATAGTACTGCTGCATCCCCAAAAGTAGGAATGCACCTTGGTGCAACTCTGGGAGGGGTTGGCGGCAGCCCTGGACCCGCACATGAATGCTTTCCTGGATGGCTGGAAAGCCCACCGTGCCACTGGAGTCCCAATGATCGGCCAATGCTCAGACCCGTGAAGAAGCCCCACCCACCAAGCACAGAGGCTGCCATGAGCATAAGAAAAGGCAGCAGCAGATACACGCGCACATGCAGATGCTTTCCCAGATGCACACACACCCATAGCAGTGCTGCGCTCTCACAACTGGGTACTTGCCTCCGTGTGGCGGGAGCTCTGAGCCCAGTGTGAATGCTTTCCCAGCTGGCTGGAACACCCACTGTACCCACACAACTTCCAGCATATGGGGGGGATCAGAAACACAGCTCATGCTTCCCCCACAGCAGTAGCAGGTGGAATCTGCGACCTGATACTACCACAAATACTCAGGCAAGAGATTAGTTCATCAAACACCATAAGAAACTACAGTAACAATTCAGAGCAGAAGGAAAGGACAAATCTCCAGAAACCAACCTTGAAGTCACAGAAATTTACAATCTAAATGACAGAGAATTCAAAATAACTGTCATAAAGAAACTCACCAAGTTACAGGAATGTTCAGACAGTTCGATGAACTCAGAAATAAAATTAATGAGGAAAAGGAATACTTCATCAAAGAGACTGAAACTATTAAAAAAAACAAGCAGAAATTCTGGATATAAAGAACATAATTAATGAGATAAAAAAGAATCTAGAATCCTTACAAAATAGAGCTGATATTATGGATGAAAGAATTAGTGATTTAGAGGATAGAAATATAGAAATGCTTCCAGTGGACGAGGAGAGAGAAGTCAGATTTTTTAAGAATGAAGGAATTCTTGGAGAAATATATGACTCAATTATAAAAGCAACATAAGAATTATACGTATTCTGGAGGGAGAAAAGAGGGAGAAAGGAGCAGAGAGCTTGTTCAAAGAAATAATAGCTGAGAACTTCCCAAACCTGGGCAAGAACCGGAGTCATAAATACATGAAGCCAACAGAATGCCTAATTACATCAATGCTAAAAGACCTTCTCCAAGGCATATAATAGTAAAATTGGCAAAAGCCAATGACAAAGAAAAAATATTAAGGGAAGCGAGACAGAAGAAAATAACCTACAAAGGAACCCCTATCAGGCTTTCAGTATATTTCTTGGCAGAAACTTTACAGGCAAGGAAAGAATGGAATGATATATTAAAAATAGTGAAAGACAGAAACTTTCAGCCTAGAATACTCTATCCAGTGAAACGATCCTTATGATACAATGGAGAAATAAAAGTTTTCCCAGATAAACAAAGTCTGAGGGAGTTCATCGCCACTAGATCTCCTCTACAAGCAATGATCAAGAACGCCCTCATACCTGAAACAAAAAGAAGGCAAATGTCTACAAAGCTTTGAGCAAAGAGATAAATAGACAGACAAAATCAGAAAGCTACAGCTCTGTTTCACAATAGGGTAGCAAATACTTAATTATAACTTAAAAGAAGAAGGGAAGGAAAGCATCAAAAGTAACTATAAACACTTCAGCTTAGTCACAAACGCACAACACAAAAATGAATAACTTGTGACAACAATAACTCAGAAGGAGAAGAGGAAAGGGATGGAACCTGCTTAGACTAATGGAGACAAGAGGCTATCAGAAGATGGACTATCTCATCTATGAGATCTTCATACAAACCTCACAGTAACCATCAAACAAAAAATCAGAGCAGAGCCATACATCATAAAAAAAGAGAAAACCTCCACAGACAACCCCCAAAATGAAATGGCAGTCAGAAACACAAAGGAAGAGAAACAATGGAAATATAGATTAGGTGGGATTAAGTCCTCATGTATCAATAATCACTCTAAATGTAAATCGATTGAATTCTCCAATCAACAGACACAGAGTTGTGGGGTGGATTAGAAAACAAGACCCAACAATATGCTGCCTCCAGGAAACACATCTCAGCTCTAAAAACAAACAGGCTCAGAATGAAGGGATGAGAGACAATACTCCAAGCAAATGGCAAATAAAAGAAAGTATGTGTTGCCATACTTATACCAGACAAAGCTGACTTCAAGATAAAAAAGTCTATGAGATACAAAGAGGGGCGATATATAATGATAAAGGGGACTTTCCACCAAGAGGACATAACACTTATAAAGATATATGCACCTAACACAGCAGCACAAAAGAATATATAGCAACTATTAATAGACCTAAAGGGAGAAATTAACAGCAACACAATAATAGCAGGGGACCTGAACAACCCACTTACATCCATGGATAAATCATGCAGAGAAAGACAACAAGTAAATAGTGGAATTAAGTGAAACATATGATCAGATGAACTTAATCGATATATATAAAGCATACCCTCCCAAAACAGCAGAATACACATTCTTCTTCAGTGCACATGGAACATTCTCAAAGATAGACCATATGTTGTGAAACAAGGCAAGCCTGAATAAATTTAAGATGGAAATCATATCAAGCTTCTTTTCTGACCACAATGCTATGACACTAGAAATCAACTACAAGAAAAAAGATGGGGAAGTCACAAATATGTGGAGACTAAAGAACACACGACTGAAGAACCATTGGATCAATGAACAAATCAAAGGAGAAATCAAAAAATACCTGAAGACAAATGAAAATGAAAAGACAACAAAACAACTCTTATGGGATGCAGCAAAAGCAGTTCTAAGAAGGAAATTCATAGCAATACAAGCGCACCTCAACAAACAAGAAAAATACCAAATAAGTAACCTTAAACTACACCTAATAGAACCAGAAAATGAAGAACAAATGAAGACCAAAGTCAGCAGAATGAGGGAAATAATAAAAATTAGAGCAGAAATAAATGAAATAGAGACTAAAAAAAACAGTAGAAAGGATCAATGAAACAAAGAGCTGGTTCTTTGAGAAGATTGAAACAAAATTGACAGACCCTTAGCCAGACTCACTAAGAAAAAAAGAGAGAAGGCTCAAAGACATAAAATTAGAAACGAAAGAGGAGAAATTACAACAGATACCACAGAAATCCAAAGGACAATCAGAGAATACACTGAACAACTTACATGCCACCAATTTCAATAACCTAAAAGAAATAGATAAATTCTTAGATTCATACAACCTCCCAAAACTGAATCAAGAAGAAATAGAGAAAATGAACAGACCAATCACAAGTAAAGAGATCAAAATGCTCATCAAAAACCTCCCAAAAAACAAAAGTCCAGGACCAGATGGCTTCTCTGGAGAATTCTACCAAATATTCAAACAAGATTTAATACCTATGCTTCTCAAACTATTCCAAACAGTTGAAGAAGATGGAACACTTCCTAATTCATTCTATGAGGGCAACATCACCCTGACAGCAAAAGCAGGCAAGGACAGCACAAAGAAGGAATATTACAGGCCAAAATCACTGATGAACACAGATGCAAAAATCCTCAACTAAATATCAGCAAATCGAACACAGCAATATATTAAAAGGATCATATACCATGATCAAGTGGAAATTATACCAGGGATGCCGGGATGGTTCAACATCCACAAATCAATCAATGTGACACACCACATTAAGAAAATGAGGAATAAAAGTCACATGATCCTCTCCACAGATGCAGAGAAAGGATTTGACAAGATCCAACATCCATTTATGATAAAAACTCTCAATAAAATGGGTATAGAAGGAACGTACCTCAACACAGTAAAGGCCATATATTACAAACCCACAGCCAACATCATACTTCATGGTGAAAAATTTAAAGCCATTCCTCTGAGAACAGGAAGAAGACAAAGGTGCCCACTCTCGCCACTCGCATTCAACATAGTACTGGAGGTTTTGGCCAGAGCAATTAGGCTGGAAAAAGAAATAAAAGGAATCCAAATTGGAAAGGAAGAAATGAAACTCTTGCTGTTTGCAGATGACATGATTGTAAATATAGAAAACCCTAAAGAATCCATCAGAAAACTATTAGAAATAATCAACAACTACAGCAAAGTTGCAGCGTACAAAATCAACTCACCCCAATCAGTTGCAAGTCTATACTCTAATAATGAACTAACAGATAGAGAACTCAAGAATACAGTCCCATTTACAACTGCAACAAAAAGAAAAAAGTGTCTAGGGATAAATTTAACCAAAGAGGTAAAAGACCTATACAATGAAAACTATAAGACATTATTAAAAGAAATCAATGATGACCTGAAGTAATGGGAAGATATTCCATGCACATGGATTGGAAGAATAAACACAGTCAAAATGTCCATATTACCTAAAGTAATCTACAGATTCAATGCAATCCCAATCAGAATCCCAATGACATTCTTCATAGTAATAGAACACAGAATCCTAAAATATGTGTGGAATAACAAAAGACCTCGAATAGCCAAAGCAATCCTGAGAAGAAAGAACAAAGCTGGAGGCATCACAATCCTAACTTGAAAATATATTACATAGCTATAGTAATCAAAATGGCATGGTACTGGCACACAAGCAGACTCATAGATCAATGGAACAGAACTGAAAGCCCAGAAAGAAAACCACACATCTGTGGTCAGTTAATCTCTGCCAAAGGAGCCAAGATCATACAATGGAGACAGGAAAGTCTCTTCAATAAATGCTGTTGGGAAAACTGGACAGCCACATGCAAAAGAATGAAAGTAGATCATTATCTTCCACCATACACCAAAATTAAAACGAATTGGATAAAAGACTTGAATCTAACACTTGAAACATAAAACTCCTAGAAGAAAATATATGCAGTACAGGATTTGACATTGGTCTTAGCAGCATCTTTTGCAATACCGTGTCTACTCAGGCAAGGGAAAGAAAAGAAAAAATATACAAATGGGACTACATGAGACTAAAAGGATTCTGCAAGGCAAAGGAAACGATGAATAAAACGAAAAGATAGGGCCGGCCCCGTGGCTTAGTGGTTAAGTGCGCGCTCTCTGCTACTGGCGGCCCAGGTTCGGTTCCCAGACGCACATAGACGCACCTCTTGTCCGGCCATGCTGAGGCCGCGTCCCACATACAGCAACTAGAAGGATCTGCAACTATGACATACGACCATCAACTGGGACTTTGGGGAAAAGAAAAAGGAGGAGAATTGGCAACAGATGTTAGTTCAGAGCCGGTCTTCCTCAGAAAAAAAGAGGAGGATTAGCACGGATGTTAGCTCAGGGCTGATCTTCCTCACAAAAACAAAAAAAAATGAAAAGACAACCCACCAACTGGGAGAAAATATTTGCAAATCATATAGCTGACAAGGGGTTAATCTCCAAAATATATACACAACTCAAACAAACCAACAACAAATAAAACAGATAATCCAATCTAGGGCAGAGGATATGAACAGACATTTTTCCAAAGAAGATATACAGAAGGCCAACAGACACATGAAAAGATGTATAACATTACTAATTATTAGGGATATTCAAATCAAAACTACAATGACAGATCACCTTACACCTGTCAGAATGGCTATAATTCCCAAGACAAAAAATAACAAATGTTGGAGAGGATAAGGAGAAAAGGGCACCCTCACACACTGCTGGTGGGAATGCAAACTGGTGCAGCCACCAGGGAAAATAGTATGGAGATTTCTCAAATAATTAAAAATAGAAATACCATACCTTTCAGCTATCCAACTACTGGGTATTTATCCAGAGAAATTGAAATCAACAATTCAAAGAGATTTATGCACCCCTGTGTTCACTGTGGCATTATTCACAATAGCCAAGACATGGAAGCAACCCAAGTGCCCTGCTACAGATGAATGGGTAAAGAAGATGTGGTATGTATTATATACAATGGAACACTACTCAGCCAGAAAAAACAAAAGACAAGATCATCCTGTTAGCAACAACCTGGATGGACCTTGAGGGTATGATGTTAAATGAAATAAGCCAGACAAAGACAAATATGCATGATTTCACTCATACGCAGAAGATAAACATACACAGGGATAAAGAGAACAGATTAGTGGTTACCAGAGGGGATGGGGGCTGGGGGTTGAGTGAAAGAGTTAAAGGGGCACATATTCATGGTGATGGATAAAAGTCAGACTACTTGTGGTGAGCACGATGCAGTCTATACAGAAATTCACAAATAATAATGAACACCTGAAATTACACAATGTTAACACCCTTTATAATTTCAATAAAATAATGAAAAAAAATAATTCATTCTTTTTTATGGTTGAATAGTATTCAATTGTGGGGATATACCACACTTTGTGTATCCGTTCACCAGTAGATGGACATTTGGGTTGTTTTCCGTTTTTGTCTACTATAAATTGGTTGTTATCAATATGTGTGTACAAGTCTGTGTATAGACATACGGGTTTATTTCCCTTGGATGGATTCCTAGGGGAGGAATGGCTGGGTAGACGTACGTAATTATTAAAGACGCATCCAAGCTATTTTTCACCAGCACTCGATGAGAGTTTCAGTGAATTGACATCTTCAACAACACTTGCTATAGTCAGTCTTTTTAATTTTAGCCATTCTCAAGTATGGTGGAATCTCATGATGACTGTCACTTACATTTCCCCAATGACTCATGTTGTGAAGGAGAAGGCAAGCCACACACAGACTGGGAGAAAACATCTGCAAAACATATCCCTAGAAAAGGACGTGTATTTATAATATATAAAGAGCTCTTACAACCCAATAGTAAGAAGACAATCAACAAGTCATGGCTTACCAGCAGACAGCAGATCAGGCCTGTGATGAGCACCAGGATTCCCGCCAAGCAGATGAGGATGAGGGCCCAGACAGGGTGGTCTGGGGAGACAAGTGCTGGGGTGAGCCACCTCCTGTCATCGCCCCAGGGCTCCTGCTGACCCCACTGTGCCTCAACCGTCCTTGACAAGGGTTGGCCAACTTTCCTCATCATCCAAAACCCTGTGCGCATGGTTCTCTTCGATGAGGCACAGCATCAAGATACTCGCCCCCTACCATGGGCTGGGGCTTCCTGCAGGTTTACTAGGCTTCTCAGTCGAGGTGTCATCTCTGTTGGCAGAATATTCTGGAAGTGAATGAAATGGAGAATGCATGTGAATGTGTTTCACTCTTTTTAATAAAACTTTTTAGACACGGAAAAATAAAGGGAGAGTCTCACAAACATCCATCATCTAATTTAACCATGTATATTCCATCCAATTAAAACAATATTTCATCAATGTATAAATTATTAACACTTGCCACCCTTGATTCATCCCATGTTTTCAATGAAATATTAAAGTCAAGTAAACATCATCATGTTTCACCCCATTTTACTTTCCATCTCTAAAAAGTGAGCACACTTTGCTACAAAATCCAAGACCATTATCACAGAACAAAAGTTTAATAAATTAAACCAAATTCATACCTCTGGGCACAGAGGACTGAATTTGGGGTGGACTATCTTATGACGGCCGGGGGGAGAATGGGTCGTCACAGTTGGCAAGCCTATGGGATCTCTCTAAATTTGTAAATTCCCACTCAAAAGTGTTCTTCCGTGCCTAGAAACACATTCATCCCCTTCTCCTTTATCTATCTGCTTAATATTCATTTTCTAGGATTAACCTACAATGTAATATCCTGCAGGAAGTCTTCTCTGATTTTCACCTGCAAGTATGAGTTTGTTCACATCAAATAATTGATAATTTTCAATTTTCTATTCTTGTTATTGCCAGCTACAACATAAACTCCAGGAGGGTAGGACACGCAGCACCCAATGGGCATGGGAGGAGGGGTGCAGGTCCCCCTACTTGTACCTCTACCCAGACAACCTCTTAGAGGAGTGCTGTCTGATATGGAGCAGCAACAAGTCTCTTTTTGAATTAAAATTAATTTTAGTTAAATAAAAGAAAAATTCTAGTACCTCAGTAACATTAAAAATCAGTAACAATAAAGACCAGTCACAATACCATCCTTCAAGCACTCAACAGCCACATGCAGCTATGCACTGGACAGCACAGATAGAACATTCCACCACTGCAGAAAGTTCTAGCGCATTGCTGCTCATCTAGAGCGGGACTTGGCAAACTATAGCCTGTGGACCAGAAACCACATCCACCCCCAAACCTGTAAGTCTGCTTCACACACAGCTGGAGGCCCTCACTGACCATCCGGCCAGTGGCTCTCAGTGCAGAGATGAGGAAACAAAAGTCCAGAAAGAGGAGGTGACTAGTTTGAGGTCACAGAGCTGTCTAGGAGAAGGTGAGGGCCTCCCATACTACACTGGTGTCCTTTTCTCTCTCTCAATGGTGGCTAAAGACTGGGGGACTATGCCACCTCCTGCCAGCCTGAGAAAGTTCAATGTTCTCTCAGCCCCAGGCCTCCAGAGTCCCCAGAAAGGCCTCACTTCCTTTCCCAATGACCAAGGAGCCTTACCATCCCCAAGGACACTCTTCCTGTCTAGGGTCAAGTTCTGCAGCTGGGTACCATTCTGGGTCAGCCACAGGAATTCCTCATAGATGGCAACTCTGTCCAGTCTCTGTGCCAAGGTGGCAAGGTACACAGGGAGTCCACTCCAGTGTGGTTACTGTGGGGGACAGACCTGGAAGGGCACAAAGGATAATCAAGGGTGTCTGGAATTCTACCCTGAATCTAGATTCCCTGCTTCTGGGTCCTGTCCAAGAGAACTTTCTGCAATAATGTAAACATTTGTCTGCACTACCAAATACACTCATTATTAGCCTCATGTTGTTATCGAGCACTTAAAATGTGGCTAGTGTGTGTGAGTGAGGAACTGAATTTCTCATGTAATTTCATTTCAAGTAATTAATTTATAAATAAATAACTACAGGGAGAACATTTTTGAAACTTTGGAGCAAGGACTTCTGCAAATGCATAAAAACAATGAGAACACTGGTAAAAATGGTCGAAATCATCTTTTCAGAAGTCTAGAAATTAATCAAAGGCTTGTAAGAATCTGAGGAGGGTTTAGTGAAGACACACGGTGGAATCTTGATACAGGGAGCAAACTTTGTGGCACTATAACTTGCACTATTCCCATCCTGCTCTCACAACATCCTCCATAACTGTGAAAACCGTCAGTCTCAGAACCATGGTGGCTGAGACAACCCGCAGCACAGCAGCCATAGTGGGTGTGGAGCTCTGAAAAGACCCCTCCCCACCCAACTGCAACTAGCTGACCTGCCTGGCAGCTCCCCGAAAACGCCCCATGTTCAGGGCTTGTCGTTACTTGAGTCAGAGCTTGCCCAGGATGGAAAGTCTGTCCCCAAGGCACTTGCTAAAAACAATCAGGGCTAATTGTTTTCTATTGTAGTTGCCTGAGGGAGTGATACCAGGAGAGGCAGGCAAGAGGTGAGCCAACAACTTAGAAGAAAAATTGGGGGAATGAGATGTCCACAGGGGGCTTTGAAAAGCTCCAGTGTATTTGTGGGCCTCTAGAAGGCCACAAGGGCTCAGGGATGTGGCACGCCCAGGACAGACTTGAGAACGTCTGAATCTCTCACCTCTAGTTGGAGGGGTGGCTTAATATCTGAAAACTGATTATGTAATACACCATATTAATAGAATAACCGCCAATACCACGTAATCTCGGCCATATACATAGAAAAGAATTTCACAAAATACAACACCCTTCATGCCTAAAAAACAAAACACTCAACAAATTAGGAATAGAAAGAAACTTTCTCAACCTATAAATAGCATCGATGAAAAACCCACGGTTAACACCATATTCAATGGTGAAAGACTGAAAATTTCCCCCTAAGACCAGGGACAAGACATTGATGTCTTCCCTCATCTGATATGTTAATCACAGGTACTAGAGGTTCTGATGAGGGCAATTAGGCAAGAAAAAGGAATAAAAGAAACCCAGATTGGAAGGGAAATGGTAAAACTATTTGTTTTGCACAGGAGAAGATATTGCATATAGAAAAACCTAAAAAATACACCCCCCGACACACACACAATATGTGAATCGTATCCCAAGAGGTGTATAAATAATTTAAATTGCCCCATGTGGTTAGTGGCTCCACTATTGGAGAGCACAGTTAGACTGCTGATATTTGTTGAAAGTCTCCAGAAGAGGAGGAGGAGGAGGATGCTGGAGGTTGGTGGCCCCAAATGTTAATGCTTTTCTCAACTCCCGAAAACCTATGGAAGGAGATGGTAGGATTAGCTGACAGGGATGTGGGGGAGACTGGGTACCATGTCAGTGACTTCCAGATCAAGGATATGTCACGGGAGCTCAGAGCCATCAGCCACCAACTCAGCCAATGCTTCCAATCTCCTCAACCTACACCAAGTCGGTGACCAGGCAGGAGTGGAATATGTCTCACAGCTGGCTGCATCTGTAGAGCTTGGTGACCTAGAACAAACGCGAGGGAGAGTGGGTGAGATGGAGGTCTCCTGGGGATGCAGGGGGCCACTGGAGCCAGTGAAAGATCACAGATCTTGGGGCAAGGGAGACCTGACTTCAAATCCTGGCTCTGCCCCTAACACATTGTGTGATCTTAGGCACAATACTCCCCTTTCTGAGCTTCAGTTTACCCATGTGAGAAATGGGGAAGGCAGCTAGGACATCACCTCTGGAAACTGAGAGAACCCAGACACGCAGGGAAAGTGAAGGATTGAAACAACCAGGTAACAGACGTAAGTCAGGCGGAGGAATGACGGTGCCTTCAGGGCAAGGAGAGACGGGACAGGGGAGACCCCACCTGGTCCTGGGTGTCCCTCAGCAGGGCGGCGTACTCCGAGGATGTGGGCTCCGGGTTGCTGAGGTTCCAGCTGATGCTGCGGAAATGCAGCTGGTGTTCTCTCTGCATGCATAAATTCCAGGGTGCAGAGCCTGGAGCCACCGAGAGGAAGAGCAGACACGTGGAGACTCTCAGCTCCCAGCACAGAGGCATGGAGGCCCACGGGGTCAGGGCGGTGGGTGCAGACAGCGTCCACACCGGTGGCTTCCCCATCCTTCTCAGGCCTGGGGAGAGAGGGACGTGGGGACTCTAGAGAGAGGTCCTGAAACCTCTGGGGTGGGGGCCAGAACAGGAAGGAGGAAATGGGAGGACAGGGGGGAGACAGAGAGGGGTGGTCACAAAAGTGGTCATTAGGGGCAAATGCTCAGGGGAGGTTCTTACCTGAGGGAGAACAGTCTGCAACTCAAGGAGAAGAGGCCCAGGCTGCTCTTCTTGAACAAGGATCCAGCTGGGGAGGAAGGAGGAGGAGGATGAGCAGGAGGGACAGGGGTTGGGGGAGGGGCTGGTTGGGATTTAACCCACCAGGAGCTGCTGGGACCAGGGTCTCCCCAGGCTCTGCAGGACCCTCTCAGTGGAGTGGAACGTGGCTGAGCCGTTGCTCCTGTCTGATGAATACCAGAGGGTGGAGATGGGGAAGGTGACTGTGAGGGTCTTCAGGTTGTGCCCCAGAGCTGCAAAATGAGAGGGAGAGCAACGGCCATCACTGAGAGCTGGCCTGAGACCACACCAGAGTCCTGCACTTATTATCATCTGTCGTCTTCTCTCCCAGTGGCACCACCACCCACCCGTGTGGTCACCCAAGTCAGAACCAGCATATCTGCTCAGCTCCTCCTCCCTCCCAGTAACACCAATTCCACTTGCACACTGGTCCTCACATACACTCCATCCCTGTCCCAGCTCAGGTCTTAACTTCCTTCACACGGACCAACACCCCAGCATGCTCACTGGATGCTCTGTCTAAAGGATGTTCTACATGGACTACTAGAAGGATCTTTCTGAAATGAATACCTCACTAGGGCCACCACTGCTCTAGTACCACCCATGGCTCCCTATGGCCTTCAGTGTTTAGTTCCACCTTCTTGACCTGGCACTCAAGGCTCTACTCAATCTGGCTCCTGCTGACCTTTCAGTCTCATTTTATCCATCTACTGCGGGTTAAACTTTATGCTTCACGCAACCCAAATTCATTTCAATTCTCCCCATATGCCATGTTGTTTCTGGCTGGAGCCTTTGCTCATGGAATCCTCTCTGCCAGGAAAACCCTTCATCCTCTAGTTGCCAGGGTCCCTCCTAGTCATTCTTAAAGACTCCATTCTGGTGAAACTTTCTCTAGCAAGCTCTTCCCCTCCAAATTATGCCAGGCGCCTCTCCCCGAAACATCCCACATTGTACTATAATGGTGTGTTAATTTCACAAGACTAGGGGCTCTCTGAGGGCTGGCCTTAGACTGAACCGTCGGTATAATCTTTGTGATCAGCATGATTGCCCTAAAACCAGAATTTCACACCCTGGCTTCCCAGCTCCTGGATCACAACCGGCTAGTAGAGGAGTGGGGCTGGAGAGCTTCTCTTGGGAAGGAAAAGGGGCCCCCAGATACCTGTGGTGGCTTCTGGCGGCACAGGTGATGATGAAGTATGCAGGGACGTGGTGGCTGGCTCGGGAGCTGTGGCGAGGGCTGTCTCAGGGAGGGACAGAGTGGGAGGAGCCCCCAGGCTCACCCGGGCTCCAGCAGTGGCTGTGCCAGGACCACCATTCACAGGTGAAGCATACATGAGAGTGAGGGGAGGGGTGACTGTGTGAGTAGAGGGATGAGCAAGCCTGTGGATGAGAGCAGCCCAAGAGACAGAGATAGGTGAACAAGAGAGACTGAACACAGAGGAGAGACAGATGGACGGGTAGAAAACTGGACAGACGGATGGGATACCTGGAAAAGGAGGACCAAGGGCGGGGCTTCAGGAGAATTAAAGTGAAAACCACGTGGGGTCAGAATGTGGTGGAGAACACGTCTGTGTCTAAGGCTTTCTCACCCTGGGCTGGGACTCTCCACCAGAACCCGGGAGGGAGAGAAGGGATGAATTAGGGCCCTTCCAGGTGCTTCCCTCACCAAGGACAGCGGGTGAAGGAGAACAAGTGCTCCCCAGCCCCAAATGCGGACGGGACCCAGGATGTCAGGGCCAGGAATACTCACTGGTGGTAGTCGGGGCTGCGGCTCCATAGGTGTAATCTGTGGAGAGAAGGCAAGAGGAGCTGAGCAAGAGTTGGGGTGAACATAAAGGATTAAGGGAGAGGGAGGATGTAGGGAGCTTGGTGGGGAAAGCAGAGGGGAAGAGGGGAGTGGTGTTCAGGGGGGGAGGCAACGAGATGGAAGGTGGCTGGACCCAGTGATCACACAGTGATGAGAAGACTGATCCCAGACCAGGAGCATAGAGAGATGGATCATAGCTCACTTTAGAGCAACGGAGGCAACACAGAACTCTGACTGGGAGAGAGAGTGTGGCTGTAGCACAGCCCCTCACCACTGACGTAGAGGCTGTCCCCGTCCAGGGTGAGGGAGCCCAGGTGGGTGACGCCCTGGGTCTCATGGCTCGGCTCCCAGTAGAGTCACTCTCTGTCCAGCCCTGGACCAGCCACCTTCCATCTCGTTGCCTCTCTGAAGTGGAAGGTGCAGATGATGTCCACCCCAGTGCCTGCCCCACCCTTCTCAAGCCTGGGGGAGGGAGAACCTGGGGACATGGAATCCTGAGCAGGGGTCCTTCTCGGTGTGGAAAGCGAGAGAGGGGAAGGGAGGAGGCTGAGGGAGAGGCTGAAGGGGCTGCTCTGATGTCTGGAGAGGCTCTCCTCGGTGTCTCCCATGTGAGACAACCCCCTCACAAGTAAGGCCTGACTTCCTGTAGGATGTGGAGCGGGGCCTGTGAGTGACAAAGAGGGGTGAACACACAGACCTGAGTCAGGGGGCGCCTGCAGGTCTGCACGGACAGCAGCAAGGAGCACAGTCACTGCCCTGTGCCATCTGACACATGCAGGCAAGAAAGTACCGTTACGTTCTCTCGGTTCTACACTCCAAGGTCTTTTCTTTCTACTTCTTTCCTACTCCACAGCCATCACCCAGGCCTAGGGAACAATCATCTTATTCCTAATCTTATTCCCAGTACCTTGCATCTTGCCTCTTAAGTCTACATTCTTAAACATGAAGTCCATTTGAACCAAGGTGCTTAGACCAAACGCTAATCACATCATCCTTCTACTCGCATCTCTCCAGAGTCTTCCCACTGGCCTTAGAACAGAGTCCCAAGTCACCCCTGATCTGGTCCTGCCTGTCCCCCGTCGCCGGCGTGGCTCACACCCCTCCCCCTGTGTTGACTCGGCTCAGCCATCCCTCTTCTCAGTTCATGGACACACCAGGCTCTCTGCTTCAGGGGTGTCCTCATGCGGGTCCCTCTGTCTGAAACGCTCTCTTGAACACACTCCCACACCCTCACTCCAGTCTAACCCTCCAACTAGCTAAATCCAGTCCCAACTCTAGCTCTCAAGCTAAATATCAGTCCTTCTCAAGAGCGCTTCCCTGCCCCCTCAGGTTGAGTCCCCTTGTGCCAAACTCCCACATCACTCTCATCATTAACTGTCTAAAATCCAAATTCCCAAATACAATATAAATTCCACGGAGGTGGGACAAGGTCTCTCTGGTTCTCCAGGTCCCCATGCATGTGGCCCAGGGCCTGGCTCATCAGATGAGGAACCATCCCGGTTTGTCTAGGACTGCCCTGGTTTGAACACTAAACGTCCTGTGTCCTGGAAAACCCCTCTGTCCTGAGTAAACAAGGATGGAGGGTCACCATAAATTATACACTCAAAGACTATATATTGCATGACAAGCACACATTCCCCTCAAGAACCTCACAGGAAAGCTAGAATGAAAAAGGCACACACACATACACACACAATTAGTAGAGGCCAACAACTAAATACAAAATTACTTAACAAGATTCTCTGCAACGTGAATCACCAGACCGTTATTTCAGAAAAGTTTCAAGAAACAAAGTTAATTCCCTTTAGAAGGCAAGGTGATGAGGACAGTCTTTTTAGAGACTAGTGCCCTGCCCTTCAATCTACAGCGTTGCTTAGTACTCCTCCAAATGATTTGAAATGTCATAAAGAAAAAAATGTTCAAAATAAATCTGGCTACTGGCAAACTCAATGTTAAATTTGTTATTAATACAAAGAAGTTCCAATCATCTTTTTCCCTGAATGGTCCTATATTTCAAATTTTTGTGGAGGATTTATAGGACTTTAGAAGTCAAGTTGAATGGGTCTAAGGAATGTTGCTGAGTATCCCTGCTAATATTTCATGGGATGTGTTCTAATACTACATACACACGCAAAACATTTCTGTATTTATATTATATATAAATCCTGACTATTGAGTATTATGCAATGCAAGTAAATCTATATTTTCTACTATAATACACATTTGCAGTTATTTACATTTGTTTTATGTGTTCTTATTTGCATATAACTGTACTTATTGAAATATTTCCCACACAGAACCACACACAGCTTACCATCTTTCCCTTGAATATAATCCATCCAACATCAATAATTTTTCTCAAGATACCCTCACTCTCAGTGTCCATGTGGTGACAACCTGAGCCCAGGAAAGCCCACTAGCAGGTCTTCCGCACAGCGGAGGCTGCCGGAACCTGTTGGTACCAGGTCCACAGGGTACTCACCTGGTCACACAGAAATCCATGGATCAGCGAGCACAGGTGGACTCTGAGCCTGCTTTCACCTCAAACTTGAGCTCCACAGATGCTTTTCGTGTCTGAGGGGGGAAAAAAAGTGCAAACAAGCTTTTGAGGCCTTTTATAGGGTGTTGGATGGAAAGGCCACCCAATTCACTTTTCTTTTTTGTATTTACTGATTTAACTGTAACTGTTGGCTGAGACTGGATTTTCCCAATTCCTATCCAGTCACCTGCTCCCCAAGATGGGAGGAAGCAGCTTCGTGCTGTGTGCACTTGTGTCGCTCAACTCACTTGGCTGGACAGAGACTTTTTGGTGACTCTGGACCCTTTAAACAAGCTTGTCCTTTAGGGACCCTGTAAGTGACTCGCTGACTTGTAAACAATTTTCACACTTCATTCAGGGCCCGGGAGATTTTCAGGCCCTGGAGCAGCTTTCCCAACCTCGGCACCACTGACATTTGGGGCCGGATGATTCTCTGTCGGGCCGTCCTGGGCCCTGGAGAACGCTGAGCAGCATCCCTGCCTCCCCCTCTAGATGCCAGGAGCGCCCCCATTAGTAACAACCCAAACACCGCCTCCAGACGCGGATAAGCCCCCTGGGGACAAAATCACACGGAGGACGGTGACGGGGACTCTGAGGAGGGGCCGGCGGCGCCCGGAGCCGGGAGGAACAGCAGCCTCGGGCGCCCTGAGCGAACAGCCCGGGGGAAACGGGGCTCCGGGGGGACGGGGGGACGCCGGGCCGTGACGGGGCTGCCCACGGCCCAGGCCCCTCCGTCGACCGCGACCGGAGACGGGACCGCCCGCCACTCACCGCGCCTCGCCCCTTCGGCCGAAGGTCCACGGGAATCCCGTCCGCGCCGAGAAGACTGGACACACCGCGCAGACCTACCGCTCCATCCAGGGCGCCGCCCGCGCTTCCGCTTCCGGTCTCGGGCGGGCGTTCTGGGAGGACGGACGTTTGGGGGCTCTGGGTTGAGGCGGCGTGGGGGGCGGGGCAGGGCGGGGCCGCGCACCCCAGCCTCGGGGGAGGTGTCTAGTTTCTAGAGTTAATGTGAGGCCGGGCCCCGGGCTGGGTCAGCACCAGGGACAGGGACCAGGTCTAGGGGCGGGGCTGTGGGTGGAAACCAGTTCTAGGGGCGGGGCTGTGGGCGGGGACAAGGGTGCGGGCGGGGCAAGGGGCGGGACCAGGCTGTGGGCGGAGCCAGGCCCGAGCGTTGTGCGGAGACCAGTTCCAGGGGCGGGAAGAGGCGGGGGTAGGGCTGGAATAAGTCTGGCCGACTTCACAGTGGGAGGAAATCAGCTCCAGGGGCGGGGCTGGAGGCGGGGCTTTACGTGGACCCTTGACTGTACAGGTAGCTGGATGTTGAACAACTTTTCTTCATTCCTTTCCTCACGTTTATACAGCCTCATAGAATGATGTGCCCATATTTAGAATTACAAATTTTTTGTGCGTGTTTGCTGTTCTTAATTTCGTTAAAAAATTGGATCATATATTCACATTTCTCTACAACTTGCTGTCCCAAGCCAGTAGATAAGGATATAACGCTATTTTAATTTTAAAAATCTGGGGGGAGGGAGGCCACTACGTCGTAGATACACGTATAGGAAAACTTCAAATAGTGGTGCAAAGTCAGTAAAATATTCTCACTCTACCACTGTCTCCCAGTCCTTTTGCACAGAGATAAACATCCTTTTCTCCTCTATCCTTCCAGACATACTGTGTATATGTGGGCCTGTGTATATGTTCAAGCCCAAGAGGGATGTCCCCAAGCAAAACCTGAAGCCCATGAATTGTCTCATGCGTCAGAAGTTACTGAAAAGAGATTTAAATTTCTGGTGGAAGGAGATGAACCAGTGATGAATCCATAGGAAGACAACAAAGAAATAAGAGAATTTTACCATTTAAAAGGTCAAAGGACAAAGTGAGAAAGAAAATGTGTTCATAATATCTGATGTAGCACATCTCTGGATAAGATTCATATGCTATAAAATGGTAAACACTTATGTCATAAAACAGTAGACATTGAATTTTGATTTATCCTAATTCATTAAATAGTTATACTGGGCAAGGGGAATTATGTTTTTAATGTATGTAAGAACTCTTCATGCTGATTGTTTCAGAGAAGAAAGAAACTATAAATAGTCAAAAGATGAAAAATGAAAAAGTGTATGAGTAGCTAATATAGAAATATAGATTTTCAACCAGAAAATTAAAGTTGTTTTTGGAACCAGAGTCAAGAGTGGGGAAGGTAGATTTCATTATAAGGCTTGAAGTATTATTTGAGAGATGTGCATATAGACACACACACACACACACACACACACACACACACACACACACGGAAGCCTGAATTTGTATTCCAAAGTGATCATCTAACTCTACAAATAATTTGTAAAAAGGAATCACTTTACAACAGTAGAACATATTTTGAAAACTACCAACTTCAAGCATAAAAATAGCTCTCATCATCCCGGTAGAAAAATGAGTGGGGCATCACTTTCCAACCGACATGGTGATAGGCATTTGACATACATTATTCTTGAGTATTTTCACAGCAACCCGTAGGAAGATGGTATTATCTATCTCCATTTTGCAGATGAGGAAACTGATGACAGCATATTGCTAAAATTTTCATATAATTTCTCAATAGATGTTGTTTTATGTTAAAATTGTTTATTGAATTTTCTTTTCATTAATAAAACGATATATGCCATTCTTACAAATAAGCAAAGGGTGTGTAAAAACAATTTAGCAAAACGACAGTTTTCTTTTGATGTAATTAAATATGACAATCACTTTATTATTTTTCTGCTCTCTGCCTCACATCTAGGAAGATACTTCCTATCCTAAAGGCTTACTAGAAAACTCTACTAAAAATCAAGAATCAGGGAATACCCATATTATGCAAGGTTCCTGAATACATGCAAAAAAAGCCATTATAACAAGTTTTTGTACAAAAATCTTAGATCATTCATGAACTGATAACAACACAAATCATGATTAGGCAAGGTATTTCTGTAGAATGACAAATATTTAAACTTTAGACATTTAGAAAGTAGTTCATTACAGTAACTAATGTGTAGAAGGAGAATTTTTTCAAACTCACTAAGTGCCAGGAAAACGTTTGACAAAATGCACCGCAATATTATTCACAATAGCCAAGAGATGGAAACTACCTAATTGTGCATCTGTGGGTGAAAGGATGAAGAAAATCTGGGGCATCTGTACAATGGAATATTATTCAGCCTTAAAAAGGAAAGAAATCCTGTATTCAGAATTGCTTGCCCGGATCATTTCAGTAATCATGTGCTTTCTTGCTTAGTCCCCTCTGGTCCATTCGCCAACCAGAAACCAGGGTGATCCTTTTACAATGTAAGCGCCACGACCTCTAATGGATCCCTAAAAGAGACTTTGGAGGTAGGCTGCCTGGGTACCAGCTGTGTGACCTTGGACAATTATATAACCTCTAATATTCCTCATCCATACAATAGGGGTTAATAGTATTGTCTCCATAGCATTGTTGTGAGGATTAAATGAGTGAATACATGTCAGATGCCTAGAATGTGCCTGGCACATGGTAAGGCAACATGAAAAATTTAACTGTAATTATAACCAAATTAAATATTGTGATGGCCTATTAATTAAGTTGAACCATATGAAATTTCTAATATTCACCCATTTTGACCCATTATTATTGTTGAATAAATGATAAAACTCAGTCTAGGCAGGTTGTGTAGAGTCCAAAAGGATTGGATAAATGAAAATATTATTAGAAAAAATAAGCTGAAATAGATGGCTTTGCAATTTACAAAGCAGTTTCTCATACTTTGTTTCATTTAATCTCTATAGAATGCTTTTCAGGGTATTATTACCACTGTCTGTGAAGGAGTAACTGACTTGCCCCAAATCACACCACATTAAATAACACAATTAGAGTGGAAACATCATTTCGAGTATAAATCCCATATGATATTTTGTTTTCCTTTCGTAATATCATCCGTCCTCTCAAGAAAGTGATGAAATAATGCAGATTCATAGGAACTTAGTCTTAAGGAGACATACTCTCAGATTATCAACACTATGTCTTTGAAACAGGGGTGTTGCGAGAAGAAACATGGGACCCATGCTTTCTGGGTTTTCAAGTCCATGCTTAGAGTTCTGGGAAAGAGTAAAAGAAGGGAAAGAGTGAAAAATAGTCCAGAATGAAAAATGTTTGACATATATATAACTTTATTGATCACCTCAGGATTCTCTTTTTGTTTATGGTCTGTGTCACCCTACTAGAATATAAATGCTCTTAGTGTAGATCACTGATATCTTGCAGCAAGTGGTAGGCGCTGAGTAAATATTTATTAAAGGAATGAAAGTGGCCTTGAATACATCTGCTCTTGACTCACCAGAGAACAGCCCCATACTAGGCAAATGGCATCATTAGTAAAATTTTAAAAATCATATCTTTATTAACTCGTAACCATGGATTCAAGGCTCCCATTTATTTCATACTTTCAAAGTACGGAAGAATTCTGGTGTATTGGGGAATGTTTCCACAGCCTTGCTGTAAAAAAAAGCAAGACATTGCTTTAAAGCATTCATTGCTGGTTCCAGCAGGGCCCATCTCTATACTTACCTCTAAACAATTAACATTGGGATTTGTTATCCCAATGAACAGCGATTTGGTATGGAACCTGTTTTATCAGTGTCATGCAAAAGTAGACATTTGATATGTCTTTAAGTGGTGATATGGATAATAATGTTGATGCAGAAGAAGACAACTAAAAATTCTCTCTGATCTTTGTTAAGTGTATCTGGGTGAAGGATATCTTGGAATCACTGGATTTCAGACCTCAAAAAGACTCATCCAACTCTTCATGTTACAGGTGAAGAAAACGAGGTCTAAAGAAGTTGAGAGATTTGACCAGGACTAATTCCTGGGACTAGAGAGAGATGCTCTGATTCTCAGCTGGCTACATTGTCATAGCATCTCCAGCTCCAAACAGCCAAGAGAAGCAAGTCTGTTGATTTCCAGGTAGAAGTGATTCCCCTGCACGTTTTTACTTTCTCTCTCTTAGATGCCTGCTCTGCCCTGACAAGGAATTTATCTGGTGTTTACGCTACACTTAAGAAGAGGAAAATGCTCCTGGCAAACATTATTGTGATTCAGTGTGGCACTGGAGAGCACAGTCATGAAAAAATGAGAATCAAAAAGTAAGAGGTAAGTAATATTAGAGAAGAAGAGAAAATCTATTATTTGAGTGGGACATAACTTATAAAGTTTACAACTGGTAAATAAGTTGAGGAATGTGAAAGGAAGCTAGATTCCTATATGAAACATCAAAAATACTGTTATATGAGCAAGAATTAGTTTAAACACAAAGGAAAAGAAAGGGTGAGTCCACTCTCTCCTCCTGACCTGGGACGCCCATTGTTTCCTGCCCTTGGACATTAGAGGTGCTGGTTCTCAGGCCTTCAGACTTCAGCTGAGTTATACCACCAGCTTTTCTGGTTCTCCAGCTTGCAGATGGCAGATTGTGGGACTTCTCTGCCTCCATAACCTCGTGAACCAATTCCTGTAATACATCCACATCTCTATGTTTATATATATTCTATTTCTATTTCTCTAGACAACCGTGACTAATACATGTGGATGACAAAGTCCATAGTAGGTGCACGGAGAGGAACTTTCCCAAAGCAAAGGAGGCTCCCCCACCCCACAGGAGAAAGCAACTCATCCTATCCTGGCAGCATGCATCAGCACATGCACGCGCGCACACACACACACACACACACACACAAACACAGCTAGCCTTGAAAATGTACTCAAGCTCAAACTCTCTCTCTCTGCCCTATTGTTCATCACAATGGTTATTTCCACATGGCATGTTATAAATTCTTTGCAGTTTATTATGTCTTTCCTCGCGTTAAGACTAGGTCAAACAGGGGCGGTGAGTCTGTTTAGCTTTTTTGTAGATCACAGGTTTTACACCAGAGTTTTGCATGTGGTAGGTGCTCTATAAATAGAATGACCAAATAGTTTTCTCTCCAAACTGGAACATATTGAGGAATGAAAAGGGTAGTATTAATAATTATGATAGGACAACAGGAAAAATATCTGCTGAAGACAGAAATTGAGGATTTAAAAGGTAAGGTGAACTGATCAGTTTTACATTTTAAACAGATCACTGTAACTAGAATCTCGTTGGCTGATTACAGGGAGAGAGGATTTGGAAATCTTAAGCTGTAATTGCCAATTTATTGCAGTATACCAAAAAAACTTGATATCTTTGCATAAATGTAGTTAAGTGGATGGGTTTAAAATATTTCAGGAAGTGAACTTTTAGTATTTGAATTAGATAGGTAGGTAGGTAGGTAGATAGATAGATAGATGGATATAATATATGAACTCTTTTTGTGTGCAAAGCCGTATGAGAACACTGTTGAGGGAAACATCTAGAAAATCTACATTAGTCATGTCTATATGGAGTATCCCATTTAGTGAGAACTGAATATTGAAAGAAAGAGATGATGCACATATAAGTAAAGTGGAAAAAAATATCAACAAAGAGGAAAAATGGAGTTTTGTAATTTAGGTTGCTAGAGCAGGAGAGTTCACTGTGTGGGAATGGTATTTTGTGTCATTTCTGAAAGGTGATTAGAAATAATCCAAAAGTGAAGAATCTGTAGGAGGATTCAGGAGGGTGGATGGATGGTTCATTGATATGAATGTGGGGTGGCAGAGCGTCCAGAATGACACTCAGGGACAGACAGGATATTAGCACAAACAAGTGAATTTGGGAACACTGAGAGAGAAGTGAATTATTTGGGAATGTGTTTTTTTCAATTTGGAACCTGGACACTGTGAGTCGAGTCATCACTGATGGGCTGAGTGGGCAGGTAGATATTTGGGTCTGGGGGGCAGAGTCAGATCTGTGCTGATTCTTTGAACATTTTTAGCTCATTAGTGGTATTTGAAGCCAGGGAAATGGATATGATTGCCTAGTAGGAGGGTGCAGGTGGACAGCAGATGTCAGAGCAGGGCTGACTTCTGGGAAGCATCAGGCATTGTGGGTTGGTTATAAAGAGAAGCCAAGAAGTGACTCAGGAAGTTTGGAGCAGGAGAAGGACAGTGTAGCACTGGTGGATCCCAAGGACAAATGAGCTTTCTAAAGGAACTTGAAGGCCACAAAGTCACATGCTACTGCAGGACATGTCAGACAAATAATGTAAAGGCCACATTGGAATAGTAAGACCCCTGACCTGTGAGCATAGCAAGAGAAGCATCCACAGAATGGGGACATGGGATCAGTTGCCAGTGTGGAAACAGAGGCATTGGGATGTAAGTGAACTTTTCACAATGAGTCCCTGGCAGGAGGAGGAGAGGGAGGACATCGAGGGTGAGGGGCATTAGAAACAATGGATGAGGGATTGGTTTGTAGATGGTAGAGATTTGTGCATATTTGAAACATGAGGCATGATCCCAGTAGGGAGGTGATTGAAAGTACTGCGAATATTGAAAGCATAAGGTCATTGAAATGGAAAGATGAGATGAAAATCAGAATGGTTTTAGCTAAGAAAGAAATATATCTGTATAAAACAACAGAAATGGTGTGATAAATGAATTGCTTATGAGGAAAATTTCTATATCTGATGACTAGAGTGTGAAATAGTTCTTGTGTGGTGGTTAACAATTTGTCTGTGAGATATGAAGTAGGTCAAGAGAAAATAGTTTTATGGAACTCAAGAAATGGAAAGAAATGAACAGAGCATTCAGGAAGCGTTAGAGAATGCATGGAGGCCCATTGGTTGCTGCTGATTCTCTGTTGGGACCCCCAGGCTCCTCGTGTGCTCTCTCTTCAGCGGTGATCCTCAGTGCAGGTGTCAACATGGCATGGCAGGAATTTGGAATCATCCAAAGTCAGAGGCTTGCAGGGCAGATATGATGAGAGTAAAGAATTAGGGAGCGTTGTCAGTGGGTTATTGAAATGATGGACCACAGAATCCAAGATTAATAGGGAGGAGTAGGAAGAGAGAAGGAAGAGAGCCTTGTTAAGATACTCTAACTGGAGTAATCTATTTTCTTAAAGAATAGTTATATACAGTAGAGTTCTTTGTGTAAAAACTAGAAATGTGGAAATTTGTGGTGGGAATGTGGTGTTTCTGAGTTACTGATTTGCAAGCAGGAGAATTTTGGTTGAAAACAGGCTCTGGGTGTGGAAGTGAGTATCTAAGGGTGGAAGAGTGCGTGATTTCATTAGAGATGGGACACTCAAAGGAGTTATGGAGTCCTTGGATCTCTGTGTCCCAATAACGTAGGTTACAGGGTACCAGCATGTGTATAGTTGTCAATGATAGAGAAGGGAAGAGAATAACACCCTTAAGCAAGATGGAGGAGGCAAGTTGGTCTGGATTTGCACTGATAGTGACACATCAGCTTGATAGTGTCCCAGAATCCCGTTCTCAACGTGTGATGCCTATATCAGCAGCATCAACATCAGCTGGGAACGTCTTAGAAATGAAAATTCTCCGTTGCCTCCCCAGACCTACTTGGGTTGAGTTCCAGCAATCTGAGTTATAAAAACTCTGCAATGATTGTAATGGACAGTATGATTTGAGACACATTTCTCCAGGGAGAGAAAGAGGGTGCAATATCCAAATGAGCTGAGAACATTCTCCATGGATGGTAGTCTTCATGCTCCTCTTTGTTCCAGTTTTGCATTTTATTCTGTTTTTAAAGAGAAAGCTCAAAAAATATGTCCTAACTTCATAGTAGAAACAACGAGACCATGAAACTAAAACCAAGTAGAAAACTGAAGTTCTATACAGTCTGAAGGCTGAGCAGCTGTATATTCCAGAGGTCAGTTACTAGAATCGCTTCCCATCCTGGCAGTGAGGTCATGTGCAGTCAATGGGAGGAGACCTTGGAGAATCCCCAGCAAGTCTGTGGATACAGGGGTCTGCAGGGACTCCAGGCCTGCAGCAGTGAAGGAGAACTCTTAAGTCCTTTGGATTCACAAATACCTTAAAAACAGTTGCACTGGGGGGTCCAGGTGAATCCCTGGGCTGTGGCTGGAGCTGAGGGGTCTGCACACCAGCCCTGAGCCCACCCCTGGCCAGTGTCCATATTGGGCAGAGATGAGTCCTGGTTTGGGTCTGGGTCTCTCATAGCCCCTCTGCAGGCAACGAGCATCTTTTGGAGATATCAGGAGACAGACACAGAAAGTGAAGAAAAGCATGGGAGGGAGTGACTGTGGCCTCGAGGACAGACGAGATTGCCCAGGAGGCAGAGAGAGCAAGGAGCCAAGAAAGGCATCCTGAAAACAGAGTGAGGAAAGCAACAACGGTGCTGAAGAAAAAGAGAGTGATGTGGTTGAGAAATTCCCCATGAGACAGGCTTGACTTTCACAGCATCTCTTTGTAATGTCCGTCGTGATCTTAACCTTTCATGATAACATCAATTTTTATTTACCATGATTTTTCTTCCTTTTTATATTAAAATTGATGGGATAATTGATGCTGAGGAATTAGTGTTTTGAACTTATATCTGTTTTTTCATTGAGTGTTAACTCAATGAAGAGATGATACCTACTTGAATGAGATTTATCTTTTAATATATATTAAATCTGATTCCATAAATTATTCTCATTTTGCATGTAATTTTTTTTTTTTTAGCTGAGGGAGATTCACCCTGAGCTAACATTTGTTGCCAATCTTCCTCTACTTTGTATGTGGGTCACCGCCACAGCATAGCTGCTGAGTGTTGTAGGTCCACACCTGTGAACAGAACGTGGGCTGCCAAAGCAGAGCTTGCCAAACTTAACCACTAGGCCAGGGGCCAGAACTATGATTTTGCATCTAATTTTAACATAAAATCCATCAATCTTTCTCTTCTTTGTCACATGTTAATTCAGACATAGGTCATTTCTGTATCATGAATTAAGTATCTCTTGTTTGTTACCTGGCAAACCTGTGTAGCTTTGATTTTGGAATCTTAAAAATGAGCACACCCCCTGGAGGCATTATTTTCCCCGTAGAGAACCTTGCAGCAGACTCATTGCCTTCCTTCCCACACTAGATCCAGAGTCGTGGAAATGTGTTCGCCTTGCACACAGCACAGAGCACATAGGAATTACTCCACAAACATGTGGTAAGTGAACAGTTGGTGGCATCATCAGGTCATTCACAGAACGAGACTGAGAGAGAGCTTCCTTAGGTCAGGAAGGAGAAGCGTTCCTTTATATTTTCAATCAATGTTTTAATTTGTAACATTGTAACGTGAACACCGAGTATACTATTTGTATCAAAATTGTGTTCTGAAAGTTTTCAAAAATCTCTAAATCTCAGAGTAGAGAAAAATCAACCTCTGTGAACCTGTCACTTGCTTCAAAAATTGTCAACTCGTATACCATCTGGCTTCGTTTATCCTCACACCCACCCCGCTAGAGTTAACCAGCTGAGATGGCTGAGAGCACATCATTTCAGCTGTAAATATTTTCAGTTTCTCTTACAGATGAGGGATTTTTTGAACACAAACACACTAATGTTATCACACACAAAAATAAAAGTGTCATTCCTATAATCAACTATCTGGTCAGTATCCAAAGTCCCCCAGTTTTCTCAAGGTGATTTCCTGGTTTTGCATTTTATTTGAGTCAGGATCTTTAAAAAACCCTTTTTTTGCAATTGGTTGATGTGTTTCTGAAGCGCCTTTTACTCTCTTACTAGTTCATGCATCTTGATGTTTGGGTGGGATATGCCTGTGTGTGTTTACATGTCTACACCGAGGTGTGAATTCTTTCTTTCCTGGATGGCAGTGCCCTGGCAGGAAGGGCCTGTGCTGTGGGAACCAGGATTTCTACTCTGCATCTGGCTGAACTGAAAAGGCCTCCCTGGGTGACACTTGCAGCCTTCAGAAAGGAGAGGGAAGAAGTACCAAGGAATTCAAGACAATGGCCCTTGTCTTACAGGGTGTTTCCAGGGCATGATGTTCAAAATGCCGGGTGGTAACCCTTTAGCTCCTAGTCGTAGGGTGGGTTCTTGGGGTGAGCTCAGAGTAGTGTCTGTTTACCACCCATGTGGGAAGCGTTTCAGTATTTTAATTGGTAAGTTTGTGTCTGTTGTGTCTGTGTTGTCTAAGATGGGTTGCATTCCCCTGCTGGACCCACTCCTATACCTGCCGCTCTCGTGCCTCATCTTTAAAAACACCCAACAGGCAAGATTCACAGCCCTGTAACACACATCCACATAACCACAGCACAGACTGGGGAAAAGAACACAGTCATCCCAGGGGCTACGTGCTCTATGCGCTCAGGCCCAGCTGCCCCTTTGGGACAAGTCAGTAACAACACGACTGAGTGTGTAAACTAGTGATTGTCTGAGACCATGGACCTCAGAACACCAGGGTCCCAGATGTCACCCTAGGCAGCAATGGACAGTGTGGGTCATTCAGTGGCCAGGATTAAGGTCTGTTATCTTGGCAAACCAGAGCTCACCCCTGATCCATCAGGCCCAGCCAGGGAGGAATGGCCACGATGTACCTGACAGAGAGGCTGGGGGCCTTCTAGGGAATTTCTGCCCAAAAAGAATCATATAAGGAAGTGCGGGGATGCTGGAAATCCTAGTTCACGGGGAGTGGTGAGGTTTATGGAAGAAAGTCCTGTTGTAGGTTTAAAAGCTGCATCATGAATCTTTTCCTCTGGATATGAAACAAATGGGAAAAGGACTTCCATGGCATGGGCCAGGATCCCAGGAGGATTCCAGTCTAGGCGAAGGGTGAACAGGGAGCCCTAGAGGCGTCCTGATGGGGATATCCTGTCGGCCCTTATTCCATCAGCACATGGTCTTCCTCTGGCCTTGTCCTTTCCACATGCAAACTTTTATCTTTTTACATTTTTTCCTCATTTAGTGTTGATGCAAATCCAGAGACTGATTAGAAAACGGTAACTTCCAATATTTGATCAAAAGAAACCTCAATGGGAGAAGCAGAAAACATTCCTTCTTCCTGGAAAGCTGTAGAAAGACAGCCGCTGTCCTGGGGACGGACATGGTCCTGGCAAGTGGTATTTGAAAGACACCCACATTTCAGTGGTTGTTGCTCTGCCTGGGAAAGTCCCTCCAACCTCTACATCCAGGGAGATCTGAGGGGCTGTCTCTGCTCCTGGCCCAGGTGAACCACACTGAAATGCACCTGTCCTCTGAGGAAGGGGGACTTGAGAGTGTCATTCAGTAGCCAGGGAGGGGACTGGCCGTCCTCCCTTCTCCCACATACCATAAGCTCTGACCATACATGAGTTCTTAACTCAAGGCAGAATGTGAGATTCTGTGTCTCATTTACATGAGCATGAGAAGTGAAAGAACCACACCACAACACCCAGGCTGTGACAGAAACAGAACTTACTGCCACATTCAAATCTGATATTTACTCTTAAACATATACTAATGCTCTTCCTCAATGGATAAACAGTCCCTGGGGTGGAGATGTCAGGGATTTGGAGGGGGGTCGTGCCCTTCATTTGGGGCTTTAGTGGAAACCAGGGAAAGTCGTCAGATGTCCTCCTTTACTTGGGATGGGGGGGGAAGAGCTGACCCGGTGCACCCCGAGGGTCCCAGTGGCCCTGCTGCTCAGGAGGAGCTGAACTGGTGGTCTCCAGAGGGTTATGGCTCATCGCCAAGGGCACGGTGGCTGAAGAGAAGAAACAGACTATTTTGGGGTGCCTCTCTGAGATTCACGGCACACCTCCCTGCCCCCCTTCACTCTTATCCAAACCCTGTGCCGAGTGCTCAGTCCATCAACAGCACCCTGTTTGTCCCTGATGCAGGAGGCATCATTTAGCATCACCCATTTAAGAGGAGGCAACCGAGTCCCAGAGAGGAGAGGGGAGCGGCCTGTCCCAGGCCTGGTCAGCACTGGAGCTGGGATCCAGGCCCATGCTTAGCCCGAAGCTGTACTGAGCCCCTGGATTCAGTCGCTGCTGCTCCTGACACTCACTCGGCCCTAAACTGGAGGATGTCCGGTTCCTCTTTCTCCTGAAGAGCCGCATTTTGCTCGCCTTCTGGTGTGCGGGCTCCAGCCGGCAGGAGACCCAGTAGCTACAGGACAGAGTGGAACTGTGAGCTACCAGGAGCCACACCTCAGGTGCCCCTCCCAGAGGCTGCCAGCAGCTGAGTCCCGGTGCCCCATGGGTCACCACGCTACGAGTTCTGTGGCTGATCAGCGATCCAGGCCACAGGCTCTGGAGCTGGTCATCAGAGAGAGTCTGCCCTGCCCTCACCCAACTCCTGTCCCCCTCACCTCTCATGGACACTGATGGGCTCCATGGCCTGGAACCAGGCCCCAAATCGCTCATCGGGCTCCAGGTCATATGAATTTGCAGCCTGCTGGAGCAGCTGGATCCTATGGATGACTTTGAATTTCTGGGAGGAAGGACAGGATGCAAACAGGGCTTGGGTGGGGATCGCTGCCAGGAACTTGTGCGGAGTGAGGATCTGGTCTGGGGTCTGTGCTCACTCGGGAACCCTCCTTCCTTCCCACTCCATTCAGGACTTGCCTGTCCTCACAGTTGGCTTGAATTAGTTCCTCATCCAGGAAGGTGTCCTTGATGCCAGCCCCTCCCGCACCCGCCAACGTGATGGGATGCCCAGCTTTGTGGATCTGACTCTCCCAATAAATGTAAGACCCAAGGGATGAGGCCAGAGAAAGTCTTGCCAGGGGAGGTCTCTGATTTCCACATCCCCACCCTCCCCATAGCTGCTCACGTCACACCATTTCTGGAAGTTGACCCAATTTCCCTGGAAGGGAGACAGCCAATGTCCATCAGAAACAGCCCCCTAAGCCCAGAACCAACCCCCATCCCACCCCTTCTCAGGCTGCAGGAATGTGAGGGCCCAGCAGAGGGCAGACCTTCCACAAAGAGAACTTGACACTGGGCCAGGCTCTGGGCTTCAGGGCAGGAGGGACAGGGGAGCTGAGGCCAGAGACCTTATGTAGCACACCCTCTCTGATGACAGACGGGGAGACTGAGGCCTCAGGGAGGAAGGGACAGCTGGAACACAGAAGTGCTTCCTCACTTGCAGGGGCTGATGGCACTCCCCCAGGGGCAGGGCCCGAGGGGGAGGCTGAATCCATCTCAGACACAGCCTCCTGCAGCTCTGCAGGCAGGCAGCTATGAGCTTCACCAGCCCAGGTAGACTGGTGGGGGGCTTATGCGGAGCATCTATTCACGCATTGCTAAGATGGGCCTGACTCCCCAGCTCCCAGGGGTGGCTATGGGGCTCTCATGAAAGGAGGTTTGCCAGGTACTGAGAGCTCAGGTCCCAGTGCAGGGCTCTCGCCACCCAAACCTCAGGATCCTGCTCCCTGTCCCCACCTCCAGGCTCACTCACTTCCAGATCATCCTCCATCCCAATGTCCAGCAGCTTCAGGTGATTGAGGAACGTGCCCAGGAAGGGGACGACACCCTGTGAAATGAGGGTGGGAGTGGTGAGATGAGTCCCACCTCTCAGGTGCCCCCATGGACCCTCCCCCAAATCCCTTCACCCCAGCCTCCTGCCCACCACAGACTCCCACAGAGAACAGCCTAGGACCCTCAGCGGCCTCCCCCCAGTTGCCCCCTCCAGGACCACCCAACTTCCCCAGTCACCTCCCAGGGGCGGCTTTTGGCAAATCCCAGGGTATGTGGTCCCTGCCCCTCCCCTCCCTAACCCATCCTGGGCCCAGCCCTTCCAGGCCTCCTCCTGGTCACTTCCAGGGCAGGCATTTCAGGCTCTTGGGCTCCTGGAGCTGGGCTGGAGGAGGAGGGACCCCTCTCTTAGGGAGGCCTCCAGCCGTGAAGAGAGTGACCCCTCCTCTGACACCTGGTCCCTCCCCCTCAGGCCACCTCACCTGCTGCTGCTGCCTCTCCTGGGCTCCCTGCGGATCCATCTCATGGGTGGCCCTCACAGATGACACCTCCTGCAGGGTCAAGGACAGGCTCAGGGAGGCCATGTTCCCTTCCCCGTGTCTCCCAGGGCCCTGATCTTGGACCCTGGCCATCTGGTGTCTATGGCTGCTCCCATTCCAGGGTGCCCTGATGCTAGATCACTCCCAGCTCCAACACTCCCTCCTCTGTGCCCTTAGGCCTGCCCAGGCCCCTAAGCCTCTCTCCTCATCAGGAAAGTGTGACAAGGACTCCCCATGCCTCCCAGGGTCCCCTGAGGACTCAGTGTCATCTGACTGTCACCAGTGCTGTCCCCTCCCCCATCGAGGAGGAGGAGCACAAAGCTGCTGCACATTCCTCTCCCCCTTGTACCTCATCACCCCTGTGAGGCCTGCACCACAGATCATCTCCCTCCATTTCCCAGATGAGGAGACCGAGGCCCACAGAGGGGCAGTGAATTGCTAAGGGGCCCACAGAGGAGACCGCTGCCCCTCGCAGCCAGAGGCCCTGGCCCCCGGCCTTCACTCCTCCTCCAGACACACCTCTGACCAATGTCCTGTCCTCTGGACTCTCGGGGTGTGTTGAGGCCCTCAGTCAACCTGACCCGTGGATGGAGAGGCACAAGGTTTCTCGGTGTCCCATGCAAGTGGCTTCTGTGTTTTCCAGCCCCCAGGGATTTTCTGACACCAGGCTGGACCTGAGGCCATGCCAAAGGCCTCAGCTCCCTAGAATCCCCTCAGGATGGTCCCTGCACAGAACTCCTCCTTCATTCACTCAGGAAGGGGACCCCATTGTGCCACATCTGAGTGACAGTGTAGGGGGTGACCACGGCACTGTGTAATGGTGACATTTGCATCCTTTTTCACTTGGAAACTTCTAATGTCCCTTCTCCTTTCTCAGGTCTCATGTTTGAAGTCTGTGGTCTGAGCCTTTGCACAATCCTTAGGCCCCTCCTGCCAGGGCCTCGATGGAGGCCATTAAGAATCTGTCAGGAAGGTCCATTAAGAATCTGTAGGTTCCCTGATAATTCTCATTGCCATCTGGGGCGTATCCTTGACGACAACGCCCTGGGGGAGACTCACTGGTTTGTCAGCAGTGACCACTATCGGGCTACAGTGCACAGTCCCAGAGAGCACACAGTTCTGTCCCAGATCCACCATTTGGCCCAAGGCTGTGCAGCCCCTATGTTCACAAGGCCTGTGTGACCTCACAGTGCCCATCCCTGGGACAGGCAGAGTGCCCTCCCCTGTGAGGTGCAGTGAAGACAGAAGGAGCAGCAGGGGCCTGGCTTCCTGAGGACAGACTGGGCTGCTTTAGGAAGAAAGGAACCCCCACCCATTCCATCCACCCGCCAGCCTGGAGGATGATGAGGGCCAGCTGATGGGTTCCCATGGAAGCCAGACACCTGCTCATTCTGCCAGCTCCTCACCTCTTGGAACAGTCCAGGCGACACCACTGTATCCCGTGACCAAGGCCTCCTGCCCCAAACAGTCCCCACCTGCCCCTGCAGCTCACACCCCCGCTTCCTGTCCAACTGGACAAGACAGACCATTATTTCTCGGGGAACCTTAAGTGAAAAACTTACCAAAGCACATCCTGCCTGGTCCCTCCCCACCTCACCTCCCGTCCTTCCAGATTTCCAGCCTACACTCACCTCCTTGAGAAGCTTCCTGCTCTCCCGGTGGCATGTTTGGAAGATCTTTTCAACTATTTTACAGTTCTTCCTGAGGAAGGAAAAAACGAAAGAAACACTGTGGAGTGGTTTTAGGGTAAATCCCTTTTATTTGAAAACCCAGAAGACCCAGAAAGCCTGGATGAGCATTTTCACTGTGTCCTCTGAGCCCTGAGGTGTCTGGGACTGGGGAGGGGCTCTCCTATTGTCACCTGGGGCCTCCATTCTCTTATTTTCTCAGCAGATGTGTTTTAAACAGTCTTAATTTCACGTGGACAGAGAGTTCTGTTGCTGCAAACACTTGAAAATCTTCAATTTGGTTCAAGCCATGGTCTGTCACTTAGGGAAACTGATTCCTGAAGCAGAACCACTGGCCTAAGTTTTCAGAAAGACTTCAAGCCTGCCAACCAGGTCAGACCCTAACCCCAGGGTTTGCTGTCTCCCAGGAGGTCCCAACTGACTGAAGGGCAATGCCAGCCCTGTGGGGGGTGTCTGGTCCACCCAGGTGGTGCTCGCATGGAGAGAGGCCTACCCACCTGGACACCTGTCTCCACGACTCTTTTAAACGTTGAATGGAGGGGCCCTCCAGAGCCCAGAAGATTGCATGGAGAGAGGAAAGGTTCCTCAGGCCGTGGCATTCCTGGGGAAGGGAAGAGAATGAGCTGTGAGGGGGAGCTGGAGCCCTGCTTCTTCTGGCTTCTGTCCCCTCATTGACGTCTCCTGTCCTGGATGAGACAGCGGCTCAGGGAACCCGGAAAAGGCACAGCTGGAACCTGATGAGGAATACTTCCAGGGAGGAGGATTTTAGCTCAAGCCAAGAAAGGAGCCCAGGAAGGGGTGAGCATCCCACCACTGGGACCAGGAGTCAGGTCATCGAGGCCTGGCAGGAGGGGCCTAAGGTTTGTGCAAAGGCTCAGACCACAGACTTCAAACATGAGAGCTGAGAAAGGAGAAGGGGCAGTTCCCCCAACTCCAGAGAGGGGCTCCCAGGGCTCCCACATCTTACCTTGGCCACCTGGATCCAGAGCTCCACCACCCTGGCCCTGTCCTGGGCCGTCATGCTCGGGTCCCCAATGCAGGTGGTGATGATACATTCGACCACTCTGTTAAAGTGGGTGATGGTGGCATGGATGGTCGGTGCCAGGTGCTGAATGTCCCTGTTGTCACCCTGGGACCAGATGGAATCCAGGAATTCGTGGGCCCTCACTGTCTTGAACAGCTCCTGGGGAGGACAGGGAGTGTCACCCAGCCCTGCCACAGCCCAGCTCAGTGTCCACAGCCCCCAGTCCCAGGCTGGGTCAGTGGTGAGAGCTGGAGCTCAGGAAGCTGAGAATGTGGCCTGAGGCTTGTGGGAGTCCCTGGGTGTTGCCTGTGTTCCCTGAGGGCACCCAGCACAGGATGACCCAGGAACCGATACTGTGGCGCGGGATAGTGACATTTGCTCCCAGCCCAGTCTCACTTCCTCCAAACACCAGAACTCGGCTCCTGCATGACCATCTCTAGGGGCATCTTCCACCCATTCTGACCATCCTAGGGTCTGACTCCTCTTTCAGATGCACATTCCCCCAAGGCAGCAACAACCAGGGGCTTTGTTTGTCTGCCTTGTAGTCATGTACACATTAAGTGCCTAATTAGTGTTGAGGCTGTTGAGGCCTCCTGGGCAAATGAGTGAAGTACCCAAGGACAAGACAGCACTTCAGTGTGCTCCCCTCCCCCACCAAAGCGCAGACTCTGCCCAACTTCCTCTCTGCTCCACCTCATCCATCTGCACAGCCACTCTGCATGGCAGCTGCTCTCAGTGTCAATCTCTCCTGTCCACATGAGGACAGCAAAGGCTCGAGAGTTAAGAGGGCTGCTCAGGTCACATGAGGGTATGTGGGGAAGCAAGAGGTTGGACCGAGATCATGGGATTCTGGATCAGGAAATGGCAGGTCTGGGGCAGCTGATGGCACAGGGAAGGCCTGCCCCACCTGCCCTGAGAGCCCCGCTGCTCACCACATCCATCAGTGTCAACTGCTCTGCCACCAGCCGGGGAGGGAACTCCAAGAAGTCAGGCTTCTCCTCCCTCAGCAGCTTCTTGGTGGTCACATCCCAGGGGCAGGCGGGCTCTGGGACTGGATCTGGCTCTGCTGTTATCTCTCCAGGTGGAGGGAGGATTCTCCCTGGAGCCAATGGTCCAGCTGGCTCCAGCTCAGGAGCTGGCACTGGGGCTGGAGCTGATGGTGTTGGTGGCTCTGGCCCTGGAGGGACTAATGGAGGTGACACTGGCTCCAGCTCTAGCACAGGTGGTGGAACTAGAGCTGGAGCTGGATCTAGCCGTGGAGCTGGCCCTTGCTCTGGCGCTGGAGCTGGAGGGAGCTCTGGAGATGGTACTGCAGGAGGAGAAAGAAACAGTGTCACTCAAGTAGCTGACTTCCCCTGTGCCTGTCAAAGCCAGGAAAGACCCCACTGCCTTGAAGTGAACCAAGCCTCTGAACATTCTGCAAATTGTCATCCGAGACTGCAGTCGCCTCACCTTCCAGCTCTGCCTCAATGGGCCGTGGATGCTCCAGCTGGACCTGGAGAAGGTAGGCGTGGCCCTGCAGCCCCGAGCCAGGCAAGCTGAGATGCAGAGAGGCCAGCTTCATGCTGAAGCAGAGATAGTGCAGGAGCTCGCAGAAATCCTGCCCTGGGTCCGGGCAGGTTCCCACCAGAGAAGAGATGGCACTGGGGGAGGCAATTGGGAAACAGAGTCAGAGGCCTGGCCTTTCCCTCCACGCTTCTCACCCAAGGCACCCTGGCTTGTGACTGGACCCTATGCCTGCCCCTCTCCATCCAGGTGAGAGCCACATGGCAGCCCTGACCCCTGTGAGGCTGTCCTGGCAGTGGCAGGCCTGCTTATCCAGCAGGTTGACACAGAGTCTGTTGTGACTCTCTTCCCACTGACACTCTTCTCCTGAAGGTCTGGGACACAGCCCACCCCAGCCCTCCATGCACTTGTGCAACTGGACTGAGCACTGAGACAGATGTGTGACCAGGTTGCTCACACACCTCCTGTTCTGGGCCTGGAGGCGGTGGTCAGAAGAGGTAGATGTGGAGAAGGGGAGGCAGATTAAAATGGGTCTGCGGTGGGAATGGGTTTCTAGGGGAGAACTCAGCCCAGCCACCCCTCTGGTTCCCAGGGGTCCTGGCACCCATCCATAGCTCTTTGACTCCTGTCCTCCTGGAGTGGAAGCCACCGGGCCTCTGCCTTCCCATGGGAATCAAAAGATGCGTGAGATGCGGCTTCTGACAGGCTCCCCTCAGCCACAGCCTCCATCTCTCCCCCGACAGCTTGTTCTTTAGAGACAGGAGGCCGTCCTTCTGCACCCAAAGACCACTCACTTTTTTAGGTGGTCCTGCGCTCTGCCCTCCTGGCTGGAATAAGGGGAGATGCCTTCAGAGGTAAAGGAGGCTATGAGGGCATCCCTTGGGATGGACGGTGGATGACAAGACCTGCGAATGATGTCGAATGTCAATGTCTGACTCTCAGATGGAAATTGAGGCCACACATTGTGTCTCCTTCATTCACTGGGTTTACTGTCTCCAAATGTCCTGCATGCAGTAGGTGCTTAATCTACATGGTTGAATGAATGTAATCCACCCAGAACCATCCCAGACACCTGAGTGGGCCTAGGGCCTCTCTGCTGCCCCAGAGATCCTTGACTGGCTACCCCAAAGAAAAGGACCAGGACCAGCTGGATGGAATCTCCAACTCCTTGACAGGGTGGTTTCCATGTGCTTTTCCAAACTCAGAAAGGCCGCATCTCAGACATGGGTGAGGCAGACTACTTTTCACGGGGAAGAGAGAAATAAACACCATGAACAACCACAGCACGTCCACAGCCCTCTCTGCAGAGCCAGGCACCAGGTAAGCACCCACCATGGCTGACCCCATTAGTTCCTGCAAGATCCCCATGAAATTTATCCTCTCCCACCCTACTTTTCAGAGGAGCAAACTGAGGCTCAGAGAGATTTGGTGACACTCCCAGGACATACAGCTGGCAGGGGGCACAGTCACCACTGTGTTGAGGAGGGAGTGGGCACTCACCTAGTAAACAGCTGGTCCAGGACCTGGTGGGATGTGTCTAAGGCCGAGTAGTTGACCATGAAGGTGGTGAAGCTAGAGATGTTCCTCCTCAGGAAAGCTGGTGCGATGGACTCTGTCAGCTTCTCCATCACGCCTGTCTGGAGGGCCCGCATCCTGCAGACCTCATTGAAATTCACGGTGGACTCATCCTCACACTGAGGGAGAGGAGGAGGTACATACACTCAATGACATCATGGTGAACCAGCGGGAGGATTGAGGTGACTTTCTACCCTCCTGTGTAGCTGGTGGGAAGGAGTGGAGGTCCAGATTCCTTTGGGAGTGGGACTGTGGAGCACTCTAATGAGAAAACCCTGGGGGGTTCCAGGGGAGACTCAGATTTGAGTCTGCATTCTAGTAGTGCCTTGGTCATCTCAGAGTCCTGGGTATGAAGACCCCTCTGCACCCACACTCACCTCAAACCAGCCCTCTTCATTGATGGACTGGTGCACCTGTGTCCTCTCCAGGGAGATGGCGAACTGGAAACCATCTACCAGCTCCTCAACCATCACTTGGGTGCAGCTCTGCAGTGACAGTGCCCAGAAGTCAGGCCAGGAGGCATCAGGGGCCTGCCTGGACTTTGCCACAGAGGGAAACCCCACCACAGTTCAGGCACAGAGGGGCATCTGCATAGTCTCCATCAGGGAAGGAATGTGATGACACCTCGATGGCCTGGGATTCACATGTGGGTAGAAGAGCTTGGTCCCCAGCACTCACCATCCTCTCCTGCAGCCAAGATCTTCAGTATGAACATGACACACCACCAGATCTCCACCATTTAGCTACCTGCTCCTGCTCAGGGTGGTTCCTCCTCATACTACCTTCTCTAACTCCACCTCCCACATACACACACACACACACACACACTGAGGGTCAAGGGGTGTGGGGCTGTCCATTTGGGATCACAGTTGTGGCCTGATCTAGAGTGGCCTGCCCTGGGCTACGCTGTTACCTGATGGTTCCTCCTGCCAAAAGGCCACAGACATTCGAGGTGAGGGCTGAGCCAATGTCTAAAGCGACTTAACATGCTCTCATTCTTCGCTTTCCGGGAGCCAGAGCCTCGGAAAGTCACGGGACAACACGAGAACATCCTGCTGTGTCGAGTGTCTCCACTCAAATGAACTGGACAGGAGGCTGTGGTTACAATGTGGGTGCCTGGTAACCAGAGTTCTAAGTTCTGTTGGGGGCTGTCACCAAGGAAGTGAGGTCACTTCTTCAAGGTTCTATTACTTGGCCCCTTCCTTCAATCAGACCCACCCAAAGCCCCCGCTAGGCTGTTGGCTGCTCTCCCTCCTTGCCCATGTCATCTCCATCACTGTACACAAATATCCATCACCACCCTCCGCACAGCTCCTTGGGAGTGGAACCAGTGGCCAGCTTTGAGGAGACAGAGCTGAAGTCACACCTCTTTTATCCTACCAGTTCTGTGTCCTGGAAAAGCCACTGTGCCTCTCAAGATCTCCCCAGTCTCCCAACCTGCACAATGGGGATGGTGCTAAAAACAGCTTTCTAGGAACATCGTCAGGTGTATATGAGATAATACCTACAACACCTGTGGATTGGTGTCACATGTGTCTAATGCTGCCCTTCCCATCTATGTCAGTTCCATCTGTGCAGCCTCCACAAACTCCCACTCCATACTTCTTGTCACACATCATTGGCCTGAATTTGGTCTGGTCACTCTTATCTGCAAGAGGGGTTAGGAATTTTATCTTTTAGTTTGTTGAATTGCCACCCAAAATAAAACTGATTCTCTGTTCTCAATATTAAGGGAGAAGGTGAACAGTGGAAACTACCCGTGCTCTCGCCCTACACTAACCTCCAAGTTGAAGGGGAGGAGATGATCTTTTCAGATGAATCAATCATGTATTTACCTACCACAGGCTCTCTTTTCTTGTTGTTTATTCCTCCACAGAGAACAAGTAGTCTTGCTTCCAAACCAGAATGTATGAGACGTCCACTGCCCTCTGTTCCCAGCAGAGTAACCAGAACCAATTTGTTGGCTTTTATTTGCCTGGCCCTTGTAAGTAGATCTGAGAACATTCTTTCTATGTCCTTCGTAGAGTGGGTCTGGGAGGGTCTGAGGTTGTAGAGAATTGTAGGCAAATAGCAGGCTCCTGAAAAACTGAGTCAAATTTGAATTGCTGTAATTCGAAGAAGGAGAGTGACATCAGCATCATGGTGGAAGAAGACAACTCCTGTTTTTCTACTCCTGCACTAACAATGCTTTGGCGTCCATCCATAGACAAAAGTGCCTTTGTGGGAGAAGTGGGATCCAGCACCATATGCCAAGGGACACAGAGGGAGTCTCACCCAGCCATGCATCTGGTAATAGGCAGACAGACCTCGGTCCCAGCTCTGGACCCTGCAGTGTTCCGTGAACCAGCTCAAGCTCCTTTCAGCTGCTGCGTGGAAACCCCTGAAAACACTGTCTTAGATCATGACACACAGAGGAGAGGGCCTTTGTGGAAGTCCAGGTTTCAAGAAGAGAAGTTCCAGCCCTCTGTTGGAGCACAAAAATATGAGTCTGGATGGGTTGAAGAGTTTGGAGGCATTGGCAGATAGGTACACTTAGAGGGCTTTAAAGGATGTGGATCCTGTAACTGCACTGAGCACTCCATCAAGAAGTCTCCCATGACTTGTGGGGTATGCCTCACCCATGGATCTCCCCAGCTGGCCTTTAGGCACCCCCAGTGCTCTGCATGCCTCACATACACACACCTCCACCCTAGGGCTTCTTCCCTGTGTATGCTCCCAACAGTGGTGGTTAGAGTGAATTTTGGAGGGCAGCTAGTGAGCACATGCAGAAACTTAGTCCAAATCCGCAGGCCAGAGAGAGACCACAAACTTGAGGTTTCACACAACCTCTGGAATACCAAAGGGAGGCTGTCAGCGCCCAGCCTATTACATCACAGCATCAAGAGAATGCATACAAGCTGGAGAATTCTGCCATTAATGAACAAATTAAAAATGCTGAGATTATACTGGTATAACACATTAAAATACAAATGTATTATTGAAACATACATTAAGTTTAAAAATTGACATTTCAAATGTTGGAAAAATTAAGTTTGAGAAACCTTGTAGGTGGTCAGTAAACATCTGTCCCTCCCTCCCTCGCCAGAGCAGCCGTATGTATATGTATAAATACACACACACACACATATATATACCCCCTATAAGTTATATATATAGAGAGACGCATATGTGCATGTGTGTCCACAAACGCTCATACATATATAATGCATGTACCTATGTATATCATATACATGTATGTATACATGATAGAATAGTCACATGCACATGTGTGTATCTCTACAATTTCACCTTCAATAAGGTAAATTTCTGGTTTGTATTGACTCTAAATATCTCTGCTTTTTAACTTGTTAGGTCTGTTTCGGTTTGTTTTCCCCAAACTTTCTGGTTAGTCCTCTGGGCACTTCTCAATTGGATAACTGTTATGGTTTTCATTCGTCGTTGTGCTTTCATTTTCTCTTTTTAGTAAACATATTTGTTGGAATATGACATACAATCAGAATAGAGCACAAATCCAAGTGTAAAGATTGATAAGTTATCAAAAAGTGTACACGTGTTAACAACACCCAGGCCAACAAACAGAACATGACCAGTTCTATTTACAGTAGATTATACATGATGTATATAATAGATAATAACCACAGTTACCCAGATTATTATTTCTCCTTTTTCAGGAAGTAGCACACTGAATTGCAATGCATAAAGGAAATTTGGTCATGATGTGGCCTCCTTCAAAAATATAGCTGGATTTGGAAGGTTAATTTTTTTTAGGAATACATGAGTTTAGTTCCAGAAAAAAAGAGGCTTGTAAATTTCCTTTCCTGTAATGACCTTGTAAGATTTTTGTAGCAACGTTAAGCTATTCTCATAAAATGAATCAAAAAGTTTTTCCCACTTTTCCTGTTCTGTGGAAGAGCTAGAGTCAATGTGTATTATTTCTCTCCTGAATGTTTGGTGGAATTTGCCAGCAGAGGTTTTGGCCACGATGAAATGTGGGAATGTTTTAAACTATGGATTCAGTTTCTTCTTTAGATATGGGACTATTCAGATTTCTCATTTCTTCTTGAGACAGTTTTGGTAACTTTCATTTTCCTGGCAATTTGTGAATTTCATCTAATTTTCAAATGTATTGACATGTTATTTATGATGACACGTGTGTTGTCAGGGAAGGTCTGGGTGACTCTCCTTGGGGCAGAAGTCAAGCTCAGCTCATGTGTCCCCGCAGCTTCAGGCACCTGGATGCTGGAGGGAGAGCTTGTTCTCATTGCAGGACGAGAGGCTGAATGCTTTTCTTCTCACCCTCTGCTCTCCATTCACACCAGCTCAGGAGACCTTGTTCCTGGCCAAGTTGGCGTGCAGGCAACGACCCATGTAAATTCTTCCAGGCCTGGTGGATATTTGGAATTTTTTTCTCAGATGTCCTCTTGAAACCACATGGCCACTTTTGTATAATATTTTCTCTTTATGTTATATTTTAGTCAGTTTTTGTAATCACATTTTCAATTTTTACACCGTACAAGGTTGTCTCTTAGACTCCTAAGTGTTTTCAGTTTTAACTCCTTCATACTTCTCCCGGATGTGCCTGCCTTACGGTGATTCCTCCTTCATGGGAGCTCTGAAGCTCATCCTAGCTGCCTGGTTGTTGATGGTGGCAGATACACAGGTTTGATGGGGCCGAAGGTTAAGCAATTTGATTGCCTGCCTTCTACTGCACCATTCTCAACCCACAGACGCCGTGCTTCTCTGCTTGTCCCAGAGCCTTCAGGTGTAATTACTCCTCCTCCCCAGCGCTACCTCCAATCTCATGTTGATGTTATTGCTGTTCTCTGAAGCATTTGATGATGTGTTCAAATGAACAAGCATTTTGGATCCTGAACCAAAGAACCATTTACAAAACGCACTCTGAATGTGATCTGCTTTTCCATTCATTAAACTTTTCTCATAAACTTAATCACTTTTCTCCATGTGTGTGGAATTCACTAAGGATGTTCCAGAGCCCAGGTGATGTTACTTGATTTAGCTCTAAATTCTAAGGCTTCAGGAGAGCTGTTGCCACAGATGGAATGAGTTGGCTGGGCATTCTTCCTTAATTAAGTGGTTGCATTGGATTTGAAGATAATTGTGGTTTGAGTCTGTTCCCTAAGGAGCCCCATCCCTCTCAGCAGGTTTCAGTACAAGAACTAGCAGTATGTTCCGGCCTTGGTTTTTGCCATTGAGGAAATCAACAGAAACTCCCATCTTTTACCCAACATATCTTTGGGAGTTGATCTCTATAATGTCCTGCACAATGAACAGAAGGCACTGGAGAGTTCCCTCATTTGGGTCTCAGGGCTGGGCAAAGACAACCCAAATTACACCTGTAGGAGAGAGAACAAGTCTCTAGCAGTCCTTACTGAAACAACATGTGCAATTTCTGCCTAGATTGGAACACTGCTGGAACTGTACAAATTTCCACAGGTAAGGCTGTGTGGGATGGGGAGACATGAAACCATGTCTACTTTGATGCCATTCTCAGGTGCCTGAAAAGGAAGAAAGGAGGAGACTGTGTTTATGCATCTCTCACAGGATGTAATCTCCAAGGACGAGTGTATAGAGTCTTAGTGAGGTATGCACATTTCCTTTATTTGGTATCCCTAAACTCGATGATTTCATCCATGTCCATTGATAACAAGGTTCCAGGGACCATCTGCTCTTGGCCAGATTGGGTCCCAAGCCTGAGTCAACAAGTCACTTGCATGAACATCATTTGCAGTGATGCAAATGAACTGCATCAGAGGAGGCAATGTCAGGTGTAAGGTGCAAGTGTCAGAAAGGGCCCATGTCACTCAGGGCTCAGACAAGAACATTCCAGCATCACAGCCTCCAAAGTGCAAGATAGGGAGGGACAGCCTCACACACCCAGGGCCCAGGGCAGTCACAGGACATTCTGTGTGTGACCCATGCAGGGCTGCACACCAATCATGAGTGCAGAAACACCACAAGCCCATGAGGCCCTGCCTGGGGAAGCAAAAGTCATGCTGAATTTATAAGATTCCAAATCAGTAACTCAAGATCAATGCAGAAATAAAGTTGCATTTTTGATTTTCTAAAAATTGACCTCCTTTCCTTTTCCTCAGTTCTTTTAACCATGCTCATTCTGGGATCAATATGTTGTGATGATCCACTTCTGCACCCTCAACATTGGTTTCCTCCATTATTAATGCTGTTGTGAGAAATTCCTCCCTTTCGTCACCCTAAAGCAGAGGATACTAGCTGGAAGGAGCCCCTGTATTCCCCATCACCCCAAACATCTATGACTTTGACAAAGGTCACACACACCTCTATGGCCCTGGAGCAAAGGGGATTTTAGGGCAGTGAAACCATAGTTCTATATGAATCTGTAATGGCGGATACATATTACTATGTATTTGTCAAAACCCATAGAATGTACAACACAAAGAGTGACCCTAATTCATTCCCTTTTAAGCCTTGGTATTCATTTGTTGCAATTTTTCTCTTTTTTTGAACATTATTACTAGGATTTTATTGAGTATATTTGTCATTTATTAGAATCTAATTTAGTTTTATTTATCCTTTCGATGTTTGTCTTTTAGTTTGTGAAGCCTTCTTCTAATATTTATCATTTTGTGTCGTCTATTTTCTTTGTGTTTAATTTTCTGCTCTTTTTCTAGCTTGTGATGAATGCTTAGAACTTAGAAATTCAACTTTTCTATATTATACACAATTATATATAAATATATATAATCTAGGATTATACATTTCTCTCTAAGGATAGTTTTAATTCCACCCCAAAAGATTTGAGGAATAGTATTTTTAATTGGAAATACATTCTAATTTCCATCGTAGTTTACTCATTAATCATGGGTTGTTTACAAATGTATTTATTAATCTCCAAGCATGTAGGAATTGACGTTAGCAATAAGAATTAAGAAGTTAAGCTCAGGGCATCCTCTGATAGCAGATGTAGTTCCCATTTTGAATAATAAGTAATAGCAATCCCAATGCGTTACTTCTGCACAGATCTTGAGTTCACAAAGTCCTGTATTCCATTTTAATGTATTTTACAAAAGAATTAGTCCAAAAAAGACTGAGGGGAAAAAGCTGGTTTTTCATCAGAGCTATAGAGTACTGCTTTAGGGTTTAAAAAGACCTCTGCAAGCCTTGGGTGTCATAATCCTCATTATTAATGAGGAAACTGAAACTCACATAAAGTAGATTATTTACCCAACATCACATAGCCAGGAGGTGGCAGCACCAGGCACAGGATGCTCTGGAACTTCAGGCCTGCCTGCCAACCCTGCAATGGTCCAGCCCCTTCCTCGGGGTCCCCATCACCTCCCGGTTCCTCAAGCTATAAATGAGAGGATTGAGCATAGGAGTAAGGTCCGTGTAGAAGATAGAGACCACCTTGTCATGGCTGGGGGCCCGGTAGCGCCTAGGCCTCAGGTAGATGAACATCGCTGCCCCATAGAAGAGGGAGACAGCTGTCAGGTGGGAGGTACAGGTGGCCAGAGCCTTTTCACCATCCTGAGCAGAGTGCATCTGGAAAAAAGCCCTCAGGATGCGAGCATAGGAGACCAAGATGATGGAGAAGGGAAGGAACAGCATGAAGACACAGCAAGAAAATATCACATTCTCAAAAAGGGATGTGTCTATACAGGCCAGCTTCAACAAAGATAGCATCTCACAAAAGAAGTGGTCCACCTCCCTCAAACCACAGTAGGGAAAGGTTATTACTACTACAATCTGGATCAAACTGTCTATTATCCCAAAGGCCCAGGAGCTCCCAACAATCCCAAACAGATTCTCTGACTCATGAGGATGGGATAGTGAAGTGGGTGGCTAATGGCCACACAGCGATCATAAGCCATGAGTCCCAGCAAGAGCCCCTCCGATCCCACGAGACAGACAAAGAAGCCAATTTGTATACCACAACCCACAAAGGAGATGGACTTCCTGCCAGACAGGAAGTTGACTGCCATCTTTGGCGCATTGGTACAGACCAACATGAGGTCCATGAGGAAGAACTGAGGAAGAAGTACATGGGTGTATGAAGTCAAGCATCTGTGTAGATTAGGAAGATGAGGAGGACATTCCCACAGAGGGCCACTGTGAAGACTATCATGATTGCTGAGAAAAGTACAAGGTCAGTTGGACTGTGGGAAAAGATGCCCAATGGGACAAAGTCATCTGTGGATGATTGGTTCAACCACGTCTCCGTGGCTCAGTTGATGTTTCCGGTAACCTGTGAACATGGACAAAAAATATTGGTTGGACTGACATTTCTTTAACCTCTGCATTCCACATCTTCAGCTAGCTGTTTTGTTTGTAACTCATGAGGCCTCAGCAACAAAAGCTTTGGGACATCGAAGAGGACACTCCTTCATATCCCTATGACACAGCAATAGGAGTTCTCCCAGCTCATGGAATTGGACCACATATCTGGACTGGTGTGTATCCTTATCTAGATGAGTAGAAACTGAGTTATTTTATGTGTCATGGGACCTTTGGACAATCCCCTTTAGCAGGCAAAGTCTTGGCTTTACTGTATGATACAGAGTCTACTGTCTGAGACCACATGGACTTGGTAAACTATCTCTAAGAGGGCTTAGGCCATTTCATTCCCATGAGATAATTTATGTGTTACAGAAAGGGAAGGGAATCAAGCATAGTTTTCTCTTTAGTCTGTATATCTTTCTGTATGTGCTGAGAGTTTATCATGCTGGCCACTTTGTTATGTTTGTAATATCAATTATGGAAGTGCTCTCTAGTGCCCCACATGAGAAGGAAGAGCTGCAGTTGGATGCCATTGTTGTCAATATTGGGTTGACAAAAAGTCACAATCCAATGGGGAGCAACAGTGACTTGGTTCCCAAACCTCTTAAGAACAGTGAGGTCTTTAATTGTGCTGAGACTTTTAAATAACTCCAGGATCAAGGCTTCAGTATAAGTGGGCTGGAATCAAGTACAGTTAATACCTACTTACAAAGTTACTTTTAGTAGAAATCAAAGAGCCTTCTTTATAAAAACCTTCTGACTGAAAACTTGCACCTGGCTTTCTGAACCTTTTACTCACTGCCTTATAAAAGTTTCAATCAATTTATTTGGAACGTGTCACTGAAAAGGGATTTTCCTTGATCTTTGGTCAAGAATTTTTTCTAAATATGTTACTATGGAATGGAACAGGAGGCATGGCCTGATTTTAGACGGACAAAGCTAAATCGAGGAATAAAAGTCATGCATATTAAAAAAGATAAAACTCCCTTGATGATATGATAGTTGCAGTATCTGAACCCAAGGCAAATAACAGAATAAATAATTATAAACAACTGAGTGGAAAACACTGCCATTATTTAGGCACAACTCTTTTATTGTTGTCCTCACACTCACCCAGTGAACCTTGTTTTCACTGTCTAAGGCCTTTACGGTTTTTATAGGATTCTCTCTCTTCTCTCTCATCAGCCTCCTTCTAATTTCACTTGTCTCATTATCCATCCAGGGCTGAACTATCAGGCATTTTCATGGTTCTGAAGGTAGCACAGCAGTGAATATTTTTTCCTTAAGTTTGTATGAGCTATCTACTGCTGTGGAACAAATAGCTCCAAAATTTAGCAGCTTGGAATAAAACAGGGAACATTTGTTATCTCAGTTTCTGTGCATCAGGAATGTGGGTGCAGCTTAGTTGTTTGCCTCTGGTGTTATGTCTCTCAGGAGGTTACCGTCAGCTGTTGGCCAGATGATAGTCCTCTCAGGGCTGGACTGGAGGAGGCTCCACTCCAAGATCACTCGTGCGGCTGTTGGCAGACCTCAGGCCCTCTTCAAAGGCCCCTCACAGCATGGTAGTTGACTTCTCCCAGGGTGAGTGATGGAAGAGAGAGGGAGAGCAAAAGCACCCCACACAGAAGCTGTGGTCTTATAACCTGGAATTGGAAGTGACACTCTGTGAGCTCTGCTGAATTCTAGTCTTTAGAAGTGAGTCACTAAATCCAGCCCATGCTCACTGGGAAGGGAGCCCACGAGGGCATGAATACCAGGAAAAGGGGACCAATGGGACCATCTTAGAGGCTGTCTGCACAGCCTTTCATGTTCTAGTCTCATACCCTGATTGCTGATATAAATAAATGGGACTCAGATAATTTTAACAAGTGATCTTGTCATGTAAGAAAGGTGGTGCCATGCAAGTTGCCTAGAAAACAAAGAATCAAAGATTTTGAGTTTGTCAGTCTGTTTCTCATCTGCCTGGTCTAGTGACAGGCAATACACAATCAGTAAAAATAATGTTTGACTTTTGCATCGCACAGTGCTCATACCTATTCCTCATTTGACCTCATAGTGATCCTGCAATGAAGGTACAGTGATTATTAAATTAGCCCCTCTTTTACAAATGAGGAAGTTGAGGCTCTGAGGAGCTGGCTGGATTGTCCAAGGTTACATGGTGAGTAAGTATGGGCCCCTTCCCAAAACTTGAGAAGGGGCCTTTGGAATGTAAGTTCCAGATACTTTATACCTGGCTGTTTGAGGGAAAAATATCTTTAGAAGGGCAAGCTACCTTATCTTGGAGAAATTCTCAGATAGGAAATTACAGTTCCCTTTCTGTAATTCTTAGCTCTCTCAGCAGGCTTCTGATCCATAATCTGTACTCTTAAACATTAGAGATCCTTTTACTGAAGGGCAGTACTGGTTTCCTTTCGGATATAACTCTCATCACTGTTAAATTAATTAAACAAGGAGGCCAATAGGCTGAGTGGCTTTAATGCCTTACCATCCTACCAAGCAAACCCAAACCTAAGCCTGTAAATGTCTCAAGACAAAGATATCAAAACCTAAGGACAATCAACCAAAAATAGCCAACTAGGATTTCCAATAAGTCAAATGCTTAAGTATAGCCAATCAGATAACTTCCTTGCTTTTCTTCTGCCTTTTCTCTATAAAAGTCTTTCCCTTGGTTCCTGTCAGTGGAGCACTCCTAACCACTTCCAGTTTGATGCTGCACAATTGGAATTGCTTTTTGCTCAAATAAACTCTTAAAATTTTTAATGTGCCTCAGTGTATCTTTTAACATCACAGATGAATACATGATCATTTATGGTTAAGTTTCTGTCTTTTGTGTTGGTTAGTAGAAGTGGAATTCGTAATCATAGATGAAAATCACAATTACATTTCTGGCCCTGTGAAACTCAGGGAAAGATCTCAGGGTGATGACCATGAGGCTGAGGTGGAGGAGTCAGAGAATCTTTCTGTCCTCCTGTCTCTCCAAATGAGACCAAAATCCCCATTGGATCCCAGACACCCCTCCCAAGCCTCAGCCCCAACCCCAACTTCCAATTGCCTGCGGAATATATGCAATCACATTTCTTGCTGACACCTCAAACAGAAAACAATTTAAGCTTTAATTCTTACCTGCATGTCCCAGAAAAACAATATTTCCTATTCCCATCTTATTTCTTTAAAATGATACCTATTGCCCCATTCAAGCTCAATAAGATCCATGCTGGCTACCCCATGTACCCCAAATCAAACACTCTCCTGGTCCTGTTGGTTTGTCTTAACACAGACTCTTGCTTCTTACAACCAGCCCTCTGTTTTCATCCTTGGTGTCACCACTGTGTTCAGAGCATCACCGTTGCCAGCATGCATGTAATGGCCCTGACTGTGCCTCTCCTTGCGTACTGCAGTGTACTGCAGTGTGTACTGAGAGCCTCTCTGTGGGTCCCTTCACAGCTCAGACTTTGAGCCCACGTCCACCTCTAATGGATTGAAGTTCCCATGTGGTCCCGCTCTCCCTTTTCAGCTTTTCATCCCCAACTCCCTCTAAACAAGCCCTATATTCCAAATGATCTGACACCTGCAGCTGCCAAATACAGCTTTTGTTTGACCTTTTTGGTTTGCTCATGCTGTTCCATTCACGTGGCATATCCTCCTCCAAAGTCCTCTAGTCCTCTGATCGGGTAAAACTTGATTGCATACAACCAAGAAACAGCTTTACTTTTAGCTAGGACCACCATAGAATCTCCTTCCTTACCTATTTGGTTTTTTTTTTTTTACTTAAAGACACTTTATGTATATTTTAATATCTGATAAGTCTACTCGTCCTTCATAGTTTTTCTTTTTTAGTATTATTTTATTGAGGTCATATTGGTTATAACATTGTGTAAATTTCAAGTGTACATCATCATTATATTTCAGTTTCTGGGTAGACTGCATTGTGTTTACCACCAAGAGTCTAGTTCTTAATTCGTCACCATACATATGTGCCCCTTTACCTCTTTCACCCTCACCCCACCCCCTTCTCCTCTGGTAACCATGAATAGGTTCTCCTTATCTACGTGATTGTCTATGTTCCACGTATGAGTGAAATTATATGGTATTTGTCTTTCTCTGTCTGACATTTTGCTTAGCATAATACCCTCAAGGTCCATCCATGTTGCCACAAAAGGCATGATTTTGTCTTTTTTTATGACTGAGTAGTATTCCATTGTGTATATATACCACATCATCTTTATCCATTCATCGGTAGATGGGCACTTAAGTTGCTTCCAAGTCTTGGCTATTGTGAATAACGCTGCAATGAACACAGGGGTGCATGTATCTTTACGCATTGGTGTTTTCAAGTTCTTTGGATAAATACCCAGCAACGGAATAGCTGGATCATATGATATTTCTATCCTTGATTTTTTGAGGAATCTCCATACTGGTTTCCATAGTGGCTGCACCAGTTTGCACTCCCACCAGCAGTGCATGAGAGTTCCCTTCTCTCCACATCCTCTCCAACACATGTTGTTTCCTGTCTTGTTAATTATAGCCGTTCTGACGGGCATGAGATGATATCTCATTGTAGTTTTGATTTGCATTTCCCTGATAGTTAATGATTTTGAACATCTTTTCATGTGCCTGTTGGCCATCTGTATATCTTCTTTGGAGAAATGTCTGTTCAGGTCTTTTGCCCATTTTTTAATTGGGTTGTTAGTTTTTTTGTTGTTGAGATGCATCAGTTCTTTGTACATTTTGGAGATTAAGCCCTTATCAGATATATGGTTTGCAAATATCTTCTCCCAATTGTTAGGTTGTCTTTTCGTTTTGTTGATGGCTTCCTTTGCTGTGCAGAAGCTTTTTAGTTTGATTTAGTCCCATTTGTTTACTTTTCTATTGTTTCTCTTGCCCGGTCAGACATGGTGCTTGAAAATATGTTGCTAAGACCAATGTCGAAGAGCGTACTGCCTATGTTTTCTTCTAGAAGTTTCATAGTTTCAGGTCTTACATTCAAGTCTTTAATCCATTTTGACTTAATTTTTGTGTATGTTGTAAGGTAAGGGTCTACTTTCATTTTTTTGCATGTGGCTGTCCAGTTTTTCCAACACCATTTGTTGAAGACACTTTCTTTTCTCCATTGTATGTTCTTGGCTCCTTTGTCAAAGATTAGCTGTCCATAGATGTGTGGGTTTATTTCTGGGCTTTGGATTCTATTCCGTTAATCTGTGTCTGTTTTTGTGCCAGTACCATGCTGTTTTGGTTGCTACAGCTTTGTAGTATATTTTGAAATCAGGGAGTGTGATACCTCCAGCTTTGTTCTTTTTTCTCAGGATTCCTTTACTTATTGGGGGTCTTTTTTTGTTCCAAATAAATTTTAGGATTCTTTGTTCTATTTCTGTGAAAAATGTTGTTGGAACTTTGATAGGGATTGCATTGAATCTATAGATGGCTTTAGGAAGTATGGACATCTTAACTATGTTAATTCTTCCAATTCAAGAGCACGGAATATCTTTCCATTTCTTTGTGTCTTCTTCAATTTCTTTCAGCAATGTTTTATAGTTTTCTGTGTACAGCTCTTTCACCTCTTTGGTTAAGTTTATTCTTAGGTATTTTATTCTTTTTGTTGCAATTGTAAACGGGATGGTATTCTTAATTTCTCTTTCTTCTACTTCGTTACTAGTGTATAAAAATGCAACTGATTTTTGTACGTTGATTTTGTATCCTGCAAATTTACCATATTTGTTTATTACTTCTAAAAGTTTTCTGGTGGATTCTTTAGGGTTTTCTATATATAAAATCATGTCATATGTAAATAGTGACAGTTTCACTTCTTCCTTTCCAATTTGGATCCGTTTTATTTCTTTCTCTTGCCTGATTGCTCTGGCTAGGACTTCCAGTACTATGTTACATAAGAGTGGTGACAGTGGGCATCCTTGTCTGGTTCCTGTTCTTAGAGGGATAGCTTTCAGTTTTTCACCATTGAGGATGATATTAGCTGTGGGTTTCTCATATATGGTCTTTATTATGTTGAGGTACTTTCCTTCTATACCCATTTTATTCAGAGTTTTTATCATAAATGGATGCTGTATCTTGTCAAATGCTTTCTCTGCATCTAGTGAGATGATCATGTGATTTTTATTCTTCATTTTATTGCATAAGCCTCTTTGGATTGTTGATTTCAGGTTCATTGGATAGATTCCCAGTAATGGGATGGCTGGGTCATAGGGCATCTCTATTTTTAATTCTTTGAGGAATCTCCATACCGTTTTCCATAGAGGCTGCACCAGTTGGCATTCCCACCAGCTGTGTATGAGGGTTCCTGTTTCTCCATATCCTCTACAGCACTTGTTTTTTGTCTTGGTGATTATAGCCATTCTAACAGGCGTGAGGTGATATCTTAGTGTTGCTTTGATTTGCATTTCCCTGATGATTAGTGATGTTGAACATCTTTTCATGTGCCTATTGGTCATCTGTATATCTTCTTTGGAGAAGTGTCTGTTCATTTCCTCTGCCCATTTTTTGATTGGGTTGTTTGCTTTTGGTTGTTCAGTTGTGTGAGTTCTTTATATATTGTGGAGATCAACCCCTTGTCAGATGTATGTTTTGCAAATATTCTCTCCCAGCTGGTGGGTTGTCTGTTCATCTTGATTCTGGATTCGTTTATCTTGTAGAAGCTCTTTAATCTGATAAAGTCCCACTTGCTTATTTTTTCTTTAGTTTCCATAGTCTGGGTAGGCATTTCATCCGAAAAGATTCCTTTATGACCAATGTCAAGTAGTGTGTTGCCTATATTTTCTTCTATGAGTTTTATTGTTTCAGGTCTCACCTTCAGGTCTTTGATCCATTTTGAGTTAATTTTTGTGAATGGCGATAGTAGATGGTCCACTTTCATTCTTTTGCATGTGGCTGTCCAGTTTTCCTAACACCATTTATTGAAGAGATTTTCCTTTCTCCATTGTATTTTCTTAGAACCTTTGTCGAAAATTAGCTGTCCATATATGTGTGGTTTTATTTCTGGGCTTTCAATTCTGTTCCATTGATGGGTGTGTCTGTTTTTGTACCAGTACCATGCTGTTTTGATTACTATTGCTTTGTAGTATGTTTTGAAGTCAGGGATTGTGATGCCTCCTGCTTTGTTCTTTTTTCTTAGGATTGCTTTAGCTATTCGGGGTCTTTTGTTGCCCCATATAAATTTTAGTATTTCTTTTTCTATTTCTGTGAAGAATGTCATTGGGATTCTGATTGGGATTGCACTGAATCTGTAGATTGCTTTAGGTAATATAGACATTTTAACTATGTTTATTCTTCCAATCCACGTGCATGGGATATCTTTCCATTTCTTTATGTCATCATGGATTTCTTTCAGTAATGTCTTGTAGTTCTCATTGTATAGGTCCTTCACCTCCTTGGTAAGATTAATTCCTAGGTATTTTATTCTTTGTGATGCAATTGTAAATGGTATTATCTTTTTGAGCTCTCTTTCTGTTAGTTCATTATTAGCATACAGAAATGTAACTGATTTTTGTAGATTGATTTCGTACTCTGTGACTTTGCTGTAGTTGTTGATTATTTCTAGTAGTTTTCTAACGGATTATTTAGGGTTTTCTATATATAAAATCAAGTCATCTGCAAATAGTGAGAGTTTCACTTCTTCGTTGCTTATTTGGATTCCTTTTATTCCTTTTTCTTGCCTAATTGCTCTGGCCAAAACCTCCAGTACTATGTTGAACAGGAGTGGTGAGAGTGGGCAGCCCTGCCTCGTTCCTGTTCTCAGAGGAATGGCTTTCAGTCTTTCCACATTGAGTATGATGTTGGCTGTGGGTTTGTCATAAATATCCTTTATTATGTTGAGGTACTTTCCTTCTATACCCATTTTGTTGAGAGTTTTTATCATAAAAGGATGTTGTATCTTGTCAAATGCCTTCTCTGCGTCTATAGAGATGACCGTGTGGTTTTTATTCTTTGTTTTGTTGATGTGATGTATCACATTGATTGATTTGCAGATGTTGAACCATCCCTGCGTCCCTGGTATAAATCCCACTTGATCGTGGTGTATGATCTTTCTAATGTATTGCTGTATTCGGTTTGCCGATATTTTGTTGAAGATTTTTGCATCTATGTTCATCAGCGATATTGGCCTGTAATTTTCTTTCTTTGTATTGTCTTTGTCTGGTTTTGGTATCAGGGTGATGTTGGCCTCATAGAATGATTTAGGAAGTGTTCCATCTTCCTCTATTTTTTGGAATAGTTTGAGAAGGATGGGTATCAAATCTTCTTTGAATGTTTGATAAAATTCACCAGAGAAGCCATCTGGTCCTGGATTTTTATTTTTTGGGAGGTTTTTTTTTTTTCTATTTCTTTTTTTTTTTTTTAATTTTTTGTTTATTGCAGTAACATTGGTTTATAACATTGTAAAAATTTCAGGTGTACATCATTGTACTTCTATTTCTGCATGGACTACATCATGTTCACCACCAAAATACTAATTACAACACATCACCACACACACGGGAGGTTTTTGATTACTATTTCAATCTCTTTACTTGTGATTGGTCTATTCAGATTCTCCATTTCTTCTTGGTTTAGTTTTGGGGGGTTGTATGAGTCTAAGAATTTATCCATTTCTTCTAGATTGTTCAATTTGTTTGCATATAATTTCTCATAGTATTCTCTTACAATCCTCTGTATTTCCGTGGTATCCATTGTAATTTCCCCTCTTTCATTTCTAATTTTATTTACTTGAGCCTTTCCTCTTTTTTCTTAGTAAGCCTGCCTAAAGGTTTGTTGATTTTGTTTATCTTCTCAAAGAACCAACTATTTGTTTCATTAATCCTTTCTACTGTTTTTTTGGTCTCAATTTCATTTATTTCTGCTCTGATTTTTATTATTTCTCTCCTTCTGCTGACTTTGGGCTTTGTTTGTTCTTCTTTTTCTAGTTCTGTTAGGTGTAATTTAAGGTTGCCTATTTGGGATTTTTCTTGTTTGTTAAGGTGGGCTTGTATCACTATGAGTTTCCCTCTCAGGACCGCTTTTGCTGCATCCCATATGTTTTGGTATGGCATATTTTCATTTTTGATTGTTTCCAGATAGTTTTTGATTTCTCCTTTAATTTCATCAATGATCCATTGGTTTTTCAGTAGCATGTTGTTTAATCTCCACATTTTTGTCACGTTCCCAGTTTTTATTCATGGTTCATTTCCAGTTTCATAGCATCATGGTCTGAAAAGATGCTTGTTATGATTTCAATCTTCTTAAATTCATTGAGGCTTGCTTTGTTTCCCAACATATGGTCTATCCTTGAGAATGTTCCATGCACACTTGAGAAGAACGTGTAGTCAGCTGTTTTTGGATGGAGTGCTCTGTATATGTCTACTAGGTCCATCTCATCCACTTTTTCATTTAAGTCTACTATTTCTTTATTGACTTTTTGTCTGGATGATCTATCCATTGATGTAAGTGGGGTATTAAGATCCCCAACTATTATTGTGTTGTTGTTAATGTCTCCTTTTAGGTTTGTTAATAGTTACTTTATGTATATTGGTGCTCCTATGTTGGGTGCATATATATTTATAAGTGATATGTCTTCTTGGTGGAGTGTCCCTTTTATTATTATATATTTCCCTTCTTTGTCTCTCTTAACCTGTTTTATCTTGAAGTCTACTTTGTCTGATATGAGTATGGCAACACCTGCTTTCTTTTGTTTGCCATTAGCTTGAAGTATCGTCTTCCGTCCTTTCACTCTGAGCCTGTGCTTGGCTTTAGTTCTGAGATGTGTTTCCTGGAGGCAGCATATTGTTGGGTCTTGCTTTTTAATCCATCCTGCCACTCTGTATCTTTTGATTGGAGAGTTCAATCCATTTACATTTAGGGTAATTATTGATATATGAGGGCTTAATGTTGCTGTTTTGTCACTTATTTTCTGGTTCTTTTGTGTTTCCTTTGTTTCTTGTCCCATTTGTTTCGAACTGCCGATTCAGTTTGGTTGTTCTGTCTTATGACTCTTCTGGTTTTCTCTTTGTTTATCATATGTGATTTTGTTTTCATTATTTGTTTAATGGTTACCTTGAGGTTTGTGTAAAAAATCTTGTGTATGAGATATTCCATTATCTGATGGCCTCCTATTTCCTTATACTAAGTCAATTCAATCCCTTTCCTCTTCCCCTTCTAAGTCGTTCTTGTTATACCTTATTTTATCTTGTGTTGTGGCTGTGTGTTTACAGTGATGAGGTTAAATTTATTTTTGGTGAATTCCTTCCTTTGACTTTGATTTTAGTATTTAAATGGTTGCTAACCTATTCCAGTAAAGATCTACTATTTTTCTGAGTTTGTCTACCTATTTTTCTCCTTGCTCCAAGCTTTGTATTCCCTTTCTCTTCTTTTTTTCAGACCTGAGGGCCTTCTTGAGTATTTCTTGTAGTGGGTGTCTCATGGCCATGAACTCCCTTAGCTTTTGTTTATCTGAGAGAGTTACTATTTCTCCATCATATTTGAAGGATATTTTTTCTGGATAGAGTATTCTTGGCTGAACGTTTTTGTCTTTCAGTATTTTGAATATATCATTCCAGTCTCTCCTAGCCTGTAAAGTTTCTGTTGAGAAATCCGCTGAGAGCCTGATGGGAGTTCCTTTGTACATTATTTTTTGTTTTTGTCTAGCTGCCCTTAATATTGTTTCTTTGTCATTGACTCTGGCTAGGCTTACCACTAGGTGTTGTGGAGAGGGCCTTTGTCTATTAATATATTTAGGTGACCTGTTGGCTTCGCTTACTGGTATTTCCTGCTCCTTCCCCAGATTTGGGAAATTCTCAGCTATTATTTCCTTGAATAGGCTCTCTGTCCCTCTTTCCCTCTCTTCTCCCTCAGAAATACCTATAATTCTTATGTTACATTTCCTAATAGAGTCAGATATTTCTCGGAGACTTTCTTCATTTCTTTTTAGTCTTAGTTCTCTCTCCTCTTCCATCTGGACCATATCTGTATTCCTATCCTCTAAAATGCTAATTCTTTCCTCCATATTGTCAGCTCTGTTCTTTAAAGATTCCAGATTCTCCTTTATCTACTCCATTGTGTTCTTCATCTCCATCAGCACTGATTGGTTTTTCTTTATGATTTCAATCTCTTTTGTGAAAAAACTCCTAATCTCATTGAATTGTTTGTCTGTGTTGTCTCGTATTTCGTTGAGTGTTTTTATGATAGCTATTTTGAAATCTCTGTCGTTTAGATTATGGATTTCTATGTCTTCAGGGTTGGTTTCTGGGTGCTTGTCATTTTCCTTCTGGTCTGGTGATTTCATATATCTTTGCACTGTGGGTCCTGTGTTGGCTTTGTTTTTCCTCATCCTGGAAATCTCTGGTTGCAATTTCCACCTGCCACCACTGTGTGGTGGTAAAAGGCTGTGTAATCTAAGCCCCCTGCACTCTGCCTCGGTTTTTCTGCTGAGATCCGTGGGTCAGATCGCTTGGTCTAGTTTGCCGCGGATCGCTTGGTCTGGTCTGGTCAGCTGAGCTGCAGGTTCCAGTTTGTGGGGAGGGGGTGGCTCTCTCTTTTGCCCTCTGGGTCCCTGGTGTGCGAGGCTTCTCATTTGCCCCTCATTATCCGCTCTCTGGGGTGCTCAGATGTTGATGGTAGCCCTGTGACTCTTCTGAGTCCTCTCTCCCCACTTCCTCCGGGGGCCCAGCACGTTCCACTCTCAGATGTGCGGTAGTGTGGATCTTTCTGATCTAGCTTTTCACTGTCTGGGATTCCATTGTTGGTCTGTGACTGTTCCTTTTGTTGTATCTTATCGGGGGAAGAGTTCACGGGAAAACTCACTCCGCCATGATGCTGACGTCACTCTCCTAGCCTCTTTATTTTTTACCATTGATCTGTTTGTCTATTTCTTTGCCAATACCATGCTGTCTTGATTACTGTAGCTTTATAGTAAGTCTTGAAGTCAGGTAGTGTCAGTCCTCCAACTTTCTTCTTCTTCAATACTGTGTTGGCTATTCTGAGTCTTTTGCCTCTTTTCCAGGTAAACTTAGAATTAGTTTTGTTGATATTCGCAAAAATAACTCGGTGGGATTTTGATTGGGATTGCATTGAATCTATAGATCAAAGTAGGAAGAACTGACATTTTAACAATATTGAGTCTTCCTATCCATGGACATGGAATATCTCTCCATTTATTGAGAATTTCTTTGATTTCTTTCTTCAGATTTCTTCATATAGATCTTGTACCTATTTTGTTAGATTTATTCCTAAGTACTTCATTTTGTGCGGTGCTAATGTAAATGGTACTGTGTTGTTTTTAGTTTCAAATCCCAATTGTTCATTGCTGGTATATAGGAAAGCAATAGGCTTGTGTATGTTCACCTTGTATCCTGTAACCTTACTATAATCACTTCTTAGTTCCAGGAGTTTTCGTCAATTCTTTGGGATTTTCTACACAGATAAACATGTCATCTGTGAACACGAACATTTTTATGTCTTCCTTCTCAATCTGTATGCCTTTTTTTTAAATAATTTTATTTATTTTTCCCCCAAAGCCACAGTAGATAGTTGTATGTCATAGCTGCATGTCCTTCTAGTTGCTGTATGTGGGACACGGCCTCAGCATGGCCGGAGAAGCGGTGAGTCATTACACACCCGGGATCCGAACCCGGGCCGCCAGCAGCGGAGCGCGCGAACTTAACCGCTAAGCCATGGGGCCGGCCCTCTGTATGCCTTTTATTTCTTTTTTCTTATCTTGTACTAGATAATTGCACTGGATACAGAATTTTAGGTTGACGATTTTTTTTCTTTCAACACTTTAAATATTTCACTTCATTCAATTCTTGCTTGCACGGAATTCTGATGAAATTCTTATCATTGTTCTTCTATAGGTAAGGTGTTTTTATCCTCTGCCTTCTTTCAAGATTTTTCTTTTTGTCTTTGTTTTCTACAATTTGAATATGGTATGCCTAGGTGTAGATTTTTAGTTTTTTATCTTGCTTAGTGTTCTCTAAGCTTCCTGGATTTATGGTTTGCTCTCTGTTATTAATGTGGGGAAATTCTTAGTCATTATAACTTTAAATATTTTTTCTGTTCCTTTCTCTCTTTCTCTTCCTTTTGGTATTCTTATTATGTATATATTGTATCTTTTGTAATTGTCCTACAGTTCTTGAATGTTCTATTCTGTTTTGTTTTGTTTTCACTTTTTTCTCTTTGTATTTCAGTTTGGGAAGTTTCTATTGACATATCCTGAAGCTCAGAGATTTTTTCCTCAGCCATATCCAGTCTACTGGTCAGCCTAGCAAAGGCATTCTGCATTTCTGTTAAAGTGTTTTTGATTTCTAGTATTTCTTTTTGTTTCCTAGTATTTCTTTTTGATTCTTTCTTAGAGTTTCAATCTCTCTCTTATATTATCCATTGTTGTTGCAATGTTGTCCACTTTTTCCTTTAGAAACCTTAGCCTATTAATCATAGTTATTTTAAATTCCCTGTCTAATCATTCCAAAATCATTGCCATATTTGAATTTGGTTCTGCTGCTTTCTTTTTCCCTTCACACTGTTTTTCCTTGCCTTTTAGCATGCCTTGTAATTTTGGTTGAAAACTGGACATAACACATTATGTATTAGGAACCAAGGTAAACTGGCTGTGATTAAGTGTGATGATTTATGTTGACCTGGCTAGGAGTTACACTGTGTTTGCTGTGGCTATAGCTCTCTGAGAGCTCAGGTTCCTCTCGTGTCCTTGTTTTTATCTACCCCAGAAAGTCCTTCATAAATAGAGTTTGAGCCTTGCAGTCTTTTCAACTGCAATCTGCTGTTATTGTGCGGGGGTCCTGTTGCTGTGTGGTGAGGTGTTGGGAGGGGGAGTGGCCTATGGTTCTATGATTAGGTCTCAGTCTTCTTATGGGCCAGTGCCCCTGAGATATGACCTTCACAAATGATTCTCAGCTTTTTTCCTGCCTTACATATGACAGGAAGGCTAGAGGCGGCTGGAGTTGGCTAATCGCTCTTCCCCAGGTCAGAGGAAATAGTTTCCCTTGAGTGCTGGTCTTTGTTACAGAGAACTGGAGGAAGAACAGGGTGCTCCAACATATTTCAAAATGGTGGCGTTTCCTCTGTCCCTGCTCATAGCAGGAGGGGATTTTCCTCCAGTCTTCACAGTGAGAACTCAGTGAGGCTCCTGAAGGTAAAACTCAAGAAAGTGTAGGGGTCCCCTGGAGTTTGGAACTCTCCAGCTAGTCCACAATCTGCCTCCAGCAGTTGAAAAACTACAGTTTGTGTTCCTGCTGGTACTGGGTCCACCAGCGGACTTCTCCACTTTGCTCTGCTCCTGGTAACCTGTGATTCTCTGTATCCACCTCTCTCCAGTGTTCAGGGTAGTTGTCTGCCCTGTGACCTCAATTCTCTGACAGATCTAAGAGGAGATATTGTTTTTTAGTTTATTCGGTTGTTTTCTGTTGTAAGGATGGGAGTGATGCGTCTAAGCTTTTCATGTTGCAGAGCAGAAACCTGAAGTCTAGGTTACCTTTCTACTGTGCCTGAGGTTCTCTCTCATGCTGCCAACAAAGAGACCTAATTCCACTTAAATGACCCATTTCCTTGCATTGACTTGATTTTTTT